>NC_056699.1:13872360-14013607 GCF_018831695.1 Puntigrus tetrazona
TTAACTGAACTAGCAAACCCTGGAAGAAATGGCATATAGCCTCCAGTTATGAGCATGAATAACACTTTTGAGTAATCTTATCTGGCTGTTTATGAAATCGCAATGAAATCCAGTCAGTGAAACCAACAGAACAGCTAAACTGGTTAAATCTTGTGAATCCTGAATTGTTTCTGAATATCACCACATTTTTCTTCAAATATGTGCCACAGCACAGTGTGCGCTATGTAAAGTCATTAGAGATAATTATGTGAATTCATTACACCACGGATGAGTACCCTTCTACTAAGATGACATCACCTCAGCTTCAATAGAGTCTGATTCTCAGCCTCACATGAACTCTCAGCCCTTTCTGACCTAACTTTCATTTGCTAGTGAATGAAGCCAGGAAGCATGTAGCAAAGAATTATCGTGCTGTTACATATTGGTTGTCGATACTGAATAATTGAAAATACACTTGTGAACTATTTGGTATATTTATTTCTTTGTTTTTGATTAAGGTTTTGGCTACAGGTCTGAGTGGGCTTTACTCTTCTTTGCCTACCAAGTTGGATGTACCCAGTGAAGAGTGGCACTGTCTGCACCGTGAAGACTGGCAGCAGCTGCCTGCTCTTGTGCAGTTTCTTAACTCCTTGAGTTCTGCAATGCTGTCATACAGGTGCGTGCTAGTGCTACTTCATTTCTGCTGCACCTGATTTGTCCTAAAGGGCCATTTTCATAAAGAGTCCAGCTCCTGTACTCTTCCCCAAGACCTTAATTGGCTAGTTCAGGTGTGTTTAATTTGGGCCATGCCCAGAATCTCTCCAGAAACAGGTTTAAGCAGCACCCTGGTGTGTTGCAAACAGTGTATCATTTTACATTCACGTACAAACTCTTTTTAAGTTCTATGCTTGTTTTACAAACACTCTTTTATAAGTCTTATGTAAGGAGACAAAGGTTGAGCTATATTATTGTAGTTTCCTTATCTGTATACCCAGTAGATGAATGGAAGTAAAAGTACATTTAGACAGTAGAATTAATTTAATTGTAGCGTTTCTTTGTGTGTAGGTGGCCCATCCTTCCATCAGAGAGACCAGCTGGTTGGCTACATTCATAATGGTTTTCTGGTCCCTGTTTTAGCACCAGCATTACACAAGGTTAGTGGCCCATAAGCCATTTCTTCCTAGATCTGGAAAAGCTCGTATCAGTAAGATTTGATGTTAATATTTTTTTTTTTTTTTAGTGAAGTTGACACTTGAAGAAGTAATGACAACAACAGCATACCTTGACCTCTTCATACGCAGCGTTTCTGAACCTGCGCGCTGCTGCACACCTTCCTAAGCTTCATCCTGCTCCATCGCCATGACAATGTGCACATTTGGACACACTAGTCAGCCGCATCAACACTCCCTTTCAGGTAACCTCCATTTATTTTGACTGTCAGCCAATTACATTAATAAAAGCAGCCAGGTTTGCACAATCATATTCCGGTTGAAATGGACAAACCACAAAAGCGCAAATTTAAATTATTCCAGCGAAATGCAAAACTATTGAAACATATTAAATATCATCAAAATTAACACAAATAATGAAATAGTTTAACTACTGTTAATAACACTGTGTCTTCACTCTTAACAGTAGTTCAGTAGTACACTGCACAAGTGTTAAGAAGTGGTTAGTAGATTAATTGTAAGAATGAAGATGGATTGCAGGCTCTTTCTATTAAATTAGACCAATATTTGAACTCAAATATTAGTTGCATATGCATTCAAACTATAGCACTGAGCTTTAATAATCCTGTTAGACACAATAGCTTTATCTTATGCAATATGAGCATAAAACTGTTTAAACCAGTTAATGCCAGTTTTATTGTTTACTACATTAAATGTCTTCATTTAGTTGTTGTGTTTTGTAGTAGTGCGTTTTTATAGGCTGTGCTTTGTTCCAGCTTGGCACTGTATCCCTGGCCCTGTTCCGCATACTCTCATTGGCTTGTATTGTGAGGATGTCATGCTCCAGCTTGTGTTCAAGTGAGTATATTTGTGCAAAATGTTCAGTTTATTTACACATTTGTTTATATTTCTGAGGTGTGCGTCATATGTATCTTATATATTGTTGCTTAGTCTCGATATTGGTGTTCAGCTATCGTTTTTGCGTCAATATGTTTGGTCTCTGCTTCCTGACAGGTACCTAATCCCCTGTAACCATATGATGTTGAGTCAGCGAAGAGTCCTGAGAGAAAGAGACTGTTACTCTGTATCAGCCGCCAAGTTTCTAACTCTTACACCCTCCTGCTGTTCCCCAGAGGTCATCCCCCCTCCTCTCAGACAACTGGACTCCATCCTGTGGTCAAAAGGCACTGATGGCTCTCATATAGGAACTATGGGTATAATGTAGTTCCTTTTACTTCCTGTGGAAGAGTGTGCTATTTTAAGTAATTTTGATTTGCATTGTTTATAACTCACAAATTCATGCACTGAAGATTAGTTAGATTAGTATATTTGAGTCTGCAGACTGAAGTGTTATTCATGTCTCAGGACTTCCTTCTTTGGATTAAATCTGCAGCTTCACTAGTGCCGGCGTCAACTTAATTTCTTCATTTCAGACTATGTAATCCGCTTATGTCTGTGCTTGTTATTAAAGTATTTACAAGCTACAAATTCCAGAGCAATACTCTTTTGAAAAAGAGGACATGAAGTGCATTAGTAACTGATTTAATATTGCTTGTACTTTTCTCCCTAGAATCAAAGAGGTCCTCTCAGAGCAGGATGACTGTGATAACTCCTGTGTCATTGGCTCAGAGATCTACCTGGATGTCAGTTACCTGCACTACTTGTACGATGCACAAAACGGCATCAGTCACTGTATGCGAGCGTGTCGTGTGTGGTCGGCCCCATACGATGGTGAGAACCCTCCTCCAGAAGAATACCAGCGCAGCACCTTGGAAGAAACTGGAAGGACTCGGCCACCAGTTGCCAGCAGGAAAACCCCAAATCAAATGCATCGCTTCTGGCCCACCACTCAAAGATCTCACTGCTACTCCCGGATTGCTGGAGCTGGAGTGGGATGATAGTTACGACGCTTGTCCTACACAGCTGCAGCCAGAGGAAGATCAGGAGACTCGCCCCATCCCGGACGAGCCCCCAAAACACATTCAAGAACTGCGGAGAACGGCTATTATGATTGTAAAGGGCTCTTACATTGAAGAGTCGGAGTTCCAGAATGATGTTATGGTCTATGACCTGGTAGCTCAGAAGGATGCTCATGACTCTGGTAATAGCTATCGTGCCTCATCCAAATCTACAGAAGCAGCAAAGCAGGAGGTAGTAACCGATCAAAAGACTACAAATTCAGAAT
Source organism: Puntigrus tetrazona (assembly GCF_018831695.1). Classification (NCBI taxonomy): domain Eukaryota; kingdom Metazoa; phylum Chordata; class Actinopteri; order Cypriniformes; family Cyprinidae; genus Puntigrus; species Puntigrus tetrazona. Next base: position 13,875,694 of record NC_056699.1, read on the forward strand.
CCCCAATGAGCAATGGTTTGAGCTCCCCATTAGACGAAATGGACAGTAAAAAGAGAGGGTCTCAATCAGACCATAAATCACTGGAAGGGGAGGACCTGATGGCCCAGTATGAGGAACTCATAAGGACTCTGGGTGCACAGCACAGTCCAGCAAAAACTGACAGTGACCTCAAGAGTCCTACAGACCTCATGGATGAGGAAGATGAGATTGACTTTAGCTCTTTCTCCCCAGAGACACCAGAGGCAGAAAAGTTACCATCTCCTTTTTGGGACAAAACCCGCAGTGGGAGCAGGGGGCATGCTGTGCCTTTTACAGGTCAGAAAATACTTTATTTGGCTTAATTATATTTACAGAGTGTCTATTTGCACTTAGTCACTGCCAACAAAGCGGGCTAATTACAAAATGATGACTGCTTCATGTCAGTGCTGCAGATGGTAAAACGTGTAAGCGACGTAGATTCGAATCTGCCTTCTGATGACTTTTTTTCCTTTTTAAAAATTTTAAGTTACATCATAAAAAGCATTCATGTTCAATAATAATAATGATGTTATTGAACAATAATACTGTTCAAAGTTGAAAATAAAGTATTGTGTAGGGTTAGGGTAGGTGTAGGGAAGGCTTTATTGCCATGGCGTCTATTTACGGTCTTAACTTGCATTCTGTTTTAGAATGTACTTCAATACTGAGGTACATACTGCAGATAATTTGCCACTTGCAATTAGTATAGCAGAAAATGCTATTTGCACATAAATAGTGCTGCTATTTTCGATTGCCATTTACATAGCGTAAATAACATCTGATTGCATCTATGTTAAGAAAATATGCTATTTTCGCTTAGTGTAAATAGCATCTAATTACTATTTACATTTCATTGCAAATAGCAACTGGCAATTATTTAAATTCTTTCACATCATTCTTCATGCACTTATTCATATATTGTACTATTTGAAAGGACAAGGTCTTCTCTAGTATTGAGCGAAAGTACAGGGTATATTATACACTCATTCAATGCCATAAAGCACCTCATTAACGAGCATTAGTGTATACCATCTGCTCATAAAATAGATGTATAAAACATTAAATTGTATGCTGTAATAAGATGTCATCAGTAATCTGACCTGTGGCATCTAGGAACCATAAACGATCCTTGCACATGTGCATGGCAAATTCTGCACTGAAATGACGCTGTATTTTTTATGAAGTTTGACCTCAGTTTTGACCCCATGAACTACTGTGCAGAGTTTTGTAATTGGTTAGTGTTAGTTTAATGTTCAATATGATATTTGGGGGTGTGTTGTTCTGGCTCATTTTGTTTTGTACAGATTATTCACAGTTTATCTGATATTTAAATTTCACGTTTTTTTTTTTCCTCAGGGCCGTTTCTGAGTGTACTGCTGTCTCGTCTAGAAAACATGCCAAGTAATTCTCTCCATGTGAACCTGCTTCTGACTGGCATCTTGGCCCAGTTAGCTGCTTACCCCTCAGCCCCTGCTGCGCTCCTTCCTTCTCAACACAAACATGGTGTTCCAGCCCAGTGTCCGCTCACTATACCAGGTACTGAAGCGCATGCAGTATCTGATCTACATATTTGAGAGGCACCTTATAGTTTTAAATCATACCAACTCGATATTTATTATAACAGCATGCTTAATTTGAGTTGGGAAATGAAGAAAATGAGCCCACAAAACTGATATCACACTGGCCTCATTAAACATCAGGTTTAGTATTATTCCTTTAGCCTACATTTCTTGAACTCTGATTAACATGGCAGATCTTTTGAGCATTTTTGTATGCAGGTCAGTTGAGAAATGTCAACTGTTCAGATGAATGTTTAATGTAGGACACTTTAAGAGCTCATGTGAACTTTGCCAAGGATTTGGGGGGATAAAATGGATTTGGGCCACATTGGGCTGTGGTGTGAATGTAGCCTTTGTCTCTAATATTATACAGATGCACAAACCTGCTAAAATAACATCAGTGGCACATCACACCAGCGTCACAGCAAGGTTTTGTTCTCAATACTCGGGTATTTAGAGCAAGATGATCATGTTGCTCAGCTAAGAGCCGTCATTCTCGTTTGTAAGAGTAGACAAAATGAATGAAAATGCAAGTTGTATGACAGTACGTGGTGCTTATGGAAAAGCAGAAATATATGATCAGTAGTGTGCAGCAGTTTTTTTTTTTTTTTTGGACATTATGATTAGACTTTTTTTTTTTTTTTTGTGCTATTAACCACAGTCCCAGATTTTACCATTTTTATTTATTTTTTTAATCCAAAAGTACACCTTTTCCCTTAAATTAATATATACAAATGTAATATATCAGGCAGAAAAATCAGTTATTTCAAATAAGTAATTGAGTCACAGCATGCACATTATATTCCATGAATTGGTTTGGAGGATCTATTCTGTTTACACCTGGATATAGCACTGTCAACTTGTGATGTCACCTGAACTGGATCTTTAAAATGTATTTGTTGTAGGTACTGGCCTCAGTGAAGAACCAGATAGACCAGTGGTCAGCGAATAATAAAGACTTCCCAGAGCTTCTCATAGCTGCCCAGCACTGCTTATTGGCCAGGGAGAGTTCACTAAGAGGTCAGACTAGATTCATGTCCTTTCAGTCATGACTTAATAAACACAAAACTGTTTTACTACACAAAATAAAAATCAACATGTGGCTATTTCATAAACCTGAGAACGGAGTAAGCATATTGGAATGATTCTAATATCTAATAACACATCTTACTAGTCTTAAACTGTGTAATGTAATATATAGACCTGGTTTTCCAGTTTAAGGGTTGCATAGCTATTGTTTTCGCCCTATAAACAGATTCATCTTCTTTGCAATTTATTCATACTGAATAAATACAATATTGTAATTATTTCTAAGACAATGTTTACATATTGTACAATGACTTTTTTTTTTTTTTCTATCTAGACTCTCAAAGTCCACATAATGGAGATTGGTCCCATAGTTCTGAATCAGACCGAATCAAGACAAAACCGAATATCCAACCCAAAACCGTGGTTCCCTTAAACAAAACTGAGGTATACGCCACAGTTCTTTTCTTCACAGAGTTCCTGAAAGAGCTAGCAGCCTTTGCACAAGAACACTCCATCCTTTCTCATCTTCCCACGGAGCAGTAGCCTTTTATGTTTGTTATTAATTTTTCCAGGAAACTTTTGAAATGACATTTTGACTGATTTTTAGCTCTTACTGAAAGCACTAAAACTACACTGTAAACTCTAAAGTAACGTGGGAATGGTTTTTTTTGGGGGTCTTTTAAGTGTATGTTTTTGTCTATCGTGTGACACGTCCATCATTTGATTTATGCATTACCAAACCTGCCATAAAACATAGATTTGCCTTTATTTCACAAAGTTGACTTGAGGACACAAAATGCTGGATGTCTAAATCAAATTTCAGGCCTAAACTAATTGGTGATGGCCATACAGCCATTTGAGCAAGAGATGACGCGGCATTACATTATTATCATTTGAGGACCGTATTCTTTACAGACTGGATATAGTACTGCTGGAACGTTCCCATGATGGCCTTACACTGATAGTGCCTGTTCCTTCAGTCCTTCCTTTTCAACATCATCTTCACCTTTTTGTATACAGCAAGCACACTCTGTAAAACTTTTACACAACTTGTCTGTAGAATTGCTGGATTTCCTTTGACCTTGAGAAAGCACTCTTACACTGTGGCACTGGTTCTATGTAGAGCATCACTGATCATAGCTTTCACTGTCTATGCAGCACATAGGTTGTTAACAATCATGTTTGAGACTAGCAGCACGCATGCTTGTTAATTAGTATGATTTTTTTTTTTTTCTTTAGCGGGGTAGATATACACTATTGTTCAAAAGTTTAAGCTTAGTAAGTTTTTGTTTTATTTATTTGTAAAGAAAGAAATCATTTTATCCGGAATGACACATTCAGTTGATCGAATGTGAAAGTGATTTTGTAACGATTCACATACATTCACAAAAATCAGGTAAATGAGCCTATTCATAAAACAAATCGGTTTCCGCAAACATTTTAATCAGCACGACTACTTTTTAATATTGAAAAGAAAATTCAGATTTGCCAAAAAAAAACTTTGTAATTTGTATTAAAATAGAAAAGTTATTTTAAATTGCAATATTTCACAATATTACTGTAATTTTATCAAATAAATGCAGCCTTGATGAGCATCAAGTCGTCTTTCAAAACCATTAAAACATCTTCCCAACCCCAAACTTTTAAAATGTATCGTTTTAAAACCATTCAGAGAGATAATTAAAAGCTTATATTTTTATGGACATTCCTTTTTGTATTTTGATTTTGCTTCTTTTGTGTTATCTTGAATCCCCTATGGCCCCTGAAAATGGCCATGAAGGACAATGATTTTGCTGAAACACGATCAAACACCTTAGAATCAGAGTTGCATGCATACATGCATATACGTGTGTGTGTGTGTGTGTGTGTATATTTCACATCTGTACAAGAAAGCAGTTGACAAGCAATTCCAGTGCATCTAAACACCCACATGCAAAAAAGATGCTGTCCTTTAGTATCAAAGCTGTTGCTTTGATTTTGAAGTATGGTAAAAAAAAATCTATATCAAAACATTGAGTTTGTTCAGTAATACACGTCTTTAGTATAAACTGATTGACACATGAAATTTGCAAGTGCACCGTATTAATTATACACATTTGCAATTATGCCGTTTCACAAATGTTCGATACATGATTTATTGCCTTAAATGTATTTGTTGACTTGGATTTTTTTTTTTTTTTTTAAGTCCCTCCCTAATTGTGAATCAAAATATGACTACCAAACATCCTGAGGTCACAAAGTAGCATGTTAATCCAAAGATATTTATATGCATTTTTATGTACCGCTTATGACCTTTTTATATGGGGAATCAAGAGCTATATTAGAAGTTCTATGTTAAATTGCCTTTACTGGTGGTAAGCAATACTTCAATTTTACATCTTCGTATACTTCTGTGTGTAGGTTAGGAAAAAGAAATACCGTATCTGTAATATTGTCACCAGCTCTACTTTTCACCCACTCTTTGTTTTCTTTAGATATGAAACTGTTTTCTGTATGCATTTTCTGTACGTCAAATAGAAATGGCTTCCGTGTCAGAAATGTATGAAGGCATGACATCTTGAATAAAGCTATCTCCTGTCCACTAAAACAACTGTAACACTGTCAGTCTTCTGAAGTTATATAAAGTTAATGATGAGCTACAACTGGAATGAACATCCCTTTACTGTCACTTTCTGAATGTACCAGGTTTATTTCTTTTTTTTGACAACTTTGTATCTAAATAGTGTGTAAGAAGAGCCTACACCCAAGTAATGCTACTGTAAATATGATCTTTTGGGTTATTAACAGTTAATTTTGGCCTACCCAATGTACAGTGTTGTGTGAGGATGTGTCTGTTTGTTTGGGAACGTTAACTCATGGATGCTGTTGACCTAATTTAACCTTTCTGTAAAGGGGCTTTGTTTAAAACTAGGTCCTTTCAACTCCTTTTCAGTAATGGTCTCCAACATTTTTTCTAAAGGACCCATTGTGATGTATCCGTTCACTAACCTATTCACCTATAGATGTTTTGACATTCAAGTTTAGAATTATTTGGAACCAAACCCAAACGTTACATAGAAAATACAGAAATAATAGCTAACATCAGGAATTGTATGGTAGCCATACGATTGTGTTAAAAAACACGATCCACCAGAGGGCGCCAGTTACTAATTTAACGCAAACGTTCCATGGTTTAAAAATGTGTTTCATGCGGTCTAAATTTAAAATGTTGGGTCTGATTGAAAAGCCTGGGTAGTACACAAACGCTGCATTTATTTCACCCCCCTGTCAGACCTTATGCTGCAGCAGACCTGGATCGTGCTGGAAACGGCTAATGCTGATTAAACATCAGAAGTTTCAAGCGACCTTGGCCTGACCTGCTAAAAGTCTGAAAGTGATGAATAATCCCACAAAATCCAATTCTGATGGAAAATCCATAGAGAGCTGCAAACAACCTAAAGCAGCGCAAAGAGATTCTGTGCACACACAAGATTTTCTCACAAGAGCTTACTATTAAGGAATCGATGATCATTGAGTGATAAATGTCTTAGAGGCCAGAATTAACTGAGCTGTGAAGAATAAAATCCTTAACTCTTTAGAAATAAAACACAGCCTTGACGCACAGAACATTTGTTTATCAGACCGGTAAATATTAACAGGACTTTCTGGAACAGTTGTACAGACAAGTGTACAAACATGAAAATTCCATTTCTCCAGAACACAGCACTGAGCCGTAAAGAGGCATGCTGGGTAATTCAAGAGACCATTTTCTCTAGAATGGCTCTGGCTTGGACCGGGTCAGTTTTGCCTTTGGTTTCTCTCATAACTTCACCCATCAGTTTGTTAATTACTTTCTTATTGCCCCCTCTGATAATCTGAACCTGCAACGACAAAGTTAATTTGTAAAAATGATTGCATAAGTTATATTTTAGTAATAATTTTAGATATTTGAATTGGCTGAAGATCAATGTTTGGATTTACTCTCCCCAGGGTGACTGTCCACAATCCTCTTACAGATCTTTAGTAGCTCCTCTTTGTCATTTATCATCCACAAATCCTGCTCCTTCACGATCTGGTCCACTGTCTTCTCTGGAGTCTTACACATCTCCTGGAAAACCTGCATCAGCGAACACAAAGCAGGCCTGCATCTCGCAACTCTTCGGCCATTTTGTAAAAGTTGATTCCAGTTGACGTTTTTTTCCACTTACTTGCTTGGCTGCTGAAGATGAGATATGACCAGATTCCACAAGATTGATCAGTCCAGCAAGAGCGCGTGGAGAGATGGGACTGGGAAAGAGAGGAGGAGGAGATTAGAAAGTAACAGCAGATTGCCCTCACAGAAAGACACGTGAGAATGAAAGTCTCGGAGAACAAGAATTAGAAACATTAAGACCCAGGAGAACTCATTACTGAACGGGTTAAACAAGGCTTCTCTTATTGTGCGTGTTCACACGGTTTGGCCCCTCTCACGTATTAGTGAACTTAAGAAGACAAGAAGTGATCATCGAGGCAGTTTCTGATCACTGAGCTGGCAAAGTCCCAGAAAAACACTCCCATACATACATCCCCCGGCAGGAAGTGAATACAGCTTCCATTATTTATTACTTACTGACTGGAAACAATGTTGGTGAGAAGGAATAAAACAAACAGACTGGAAATAAGCCTCCAGCACTCACACAAAGTCTCCCTTTTCTCTTGGAATTATTTATTCTAATTTATTTTCCAATGTTTCGAACGTATCGCAGCTATTGAGTGACTCTTCTCAGTGCTGGCTCACCTTTGAGAGACTTTCAGACTCTGACTGTTCAGATTTCCCATCAGGTCCTTGATCACCCAGCCAATCACCTTCCTCGGTTCTGCTTCGCTCGCCTGAACAACGCTCTCAAAGTAGTCCACAAGTCCGTCTTCGTTCTGAAGCAGAGTAGTTATTATAGAATTAAAATCTTTTAAATTGATATTAAATACCTATGATGATGATCGTTATATTTATCCAATGAAAGACAACTGATAAAATATACATTAGAAAACTGATTAGTCATATTTTCTAAATTCTTCTTCACTTGAGTATAATTGAATTTTTTTTTTTTAAAGCACTCTCTTTTACTTTGAGATCTTTCTGATGTTAAATACTAATTTAAAATCAGAGTAAGATTAGTTATTTCAGCTTTGAAATCAAATCTTTGCAAAGCTATGACAGGAAACACTGGCACCTAACAATGCCCTGTGAAAAAAAAAACACAAACCCAAATAGGAAAAAAGGTGAAAAGAATGTGTGAAAATGTGTCATAAACCCCTGAAATTAGTGTCTCGTATTTTAGAGCAGTCAATTAAGTCAATTAAATTTGTAAAAATATTCTGATGCAACCCCTTTGTAATCGCTAACATTTCATAAGAAACTAATTTAACTGTTGCATTAGTTACATTTGTTTTGTGCTTAAGTGACACAATTCTGTTACATGTAACAACGCTGGAAATGTGTGTTCCACGAAATAAACGCGCACAGCTTGAATGAGGACTTCCTCACCACCAGCGTGAAGCTGTGCTCTTGCAGGATGCCATACGTCTCCACTAGCCTTGTCCTTTTCACAGATGGCAGCTCTGGCAACCGGGCACTTATCCTGTCGATCACCACGACCTGGGCAGGGTCAGCACCAGCGGGCACCGAAGCGTCGCTCTCATAAACAAACAGCGGCGGCAGGTTGGGCTCTGGCATGAACCTGAGATAAAGAGAGAGGATGTATGTACATGCGACACAGCAGAAGAAGGGACTCGGGCAGGTCATGTCATGTGGGGAAACACAAGAGCGTGTTCTTATCAGGTGCAGAGATAAGCCAGCATTTGTTGTGTTCACGCGGCGTGCGTGTCATCTCGTGGACTAATCTCCAGCCCTCTGCGTCTCTCTGTCAGACCCCTCTCATGTATCTCTTCGACCCGCAGCAGCCACACATGTCTGGCCAATTTCGGTCTGAAAGCGCTTCTCCCGGAGACAGCCCATCAGAAAAAAAGCGGGTGACTGAGCCCTCTTCAAAAATTAATGTAACAATTTAAGAGATAAAACAGCCTGTTGTTGTAATCAATTTCAAATGTGCATAACTTAAACACACACACACACACACACACACACACACACACACACACACACACACATATATATATATGTGTGTGCATGTATATATACGTTTTATTTATTCTTTCTTCCATGCATCATAAATGCAAGACACCTCAGATTGGATATTCAAATTAAGCATGTTATTTGTTTCTGTCAGAAAAGAAAAAGAGAAATGAACTTGACTTCTTTCCAAACAGATAGCAAATGCTGAATTGGTTGGTAAGATTTTTATAAGATTTTTTATATTTTTTTTTTAAAACATCGAGTTTATTAAAAAGTTGAATTTTTAGCAGTCTTCATTGTCACACGATTCATTAGAAATCATCAAAAAAAAAAGAAAAGAAAAAAAGAATGATCATTTCAGGATACTTTGATAATTACAAAGTGTGTGTGTGTTTTATGCGTGTCAATGAAAATCATTTCAACACGTTTATGTTGGTCATAGTCTGTAGATGGCACTGCACCCTCCCTCCTCCTTCATGTGGGTCTGCAGCCGCATTATCGCAGCACAGGAAATGCATCCTCAGTCCTTTACATTGCCACCAGTCTTCCTGTCCTCTGTTTTATTCCCCCGGTCCCTCTCTCTCCCTCTCTCTATGTCACCGTATTCACTTTCATCCATCTCTCTTCCTCCTGGTCTAGAATCTCAGAATTTCAGCTGCTTTCCTTTCACCTGGATTTCTTTCATCCTGCGCTGTCCATCTCTCCGCTCTGCTCCATCACTCTCTGCACTGTCCTCCCTTGTTTTTCTTGTTTTCCTGACTCCCTGTAGCACTCCACAGGATGGAGCAGATTTCACTCACCTGAAAGGGTCATGGAGGGTTATACGCACCTGTAGTCTTGTAGGCCTTCCTTATCCTCATTGGAACTGTGTTACTGGTGAGAGAGTGATAAATAATAAATACGTTATAGTTAAAGACAAAAAGGCTGCAAGCAAAGCATGTTATGATACAATGGTTCCTACAGGTATTCGTGAATGTACATATGCAGGAAAATGTATAGTCAGTTAGTCATTATTGCACCAAACTGGGAGAAGGGAAAATAGGACAGAATGGAGACGGCTATTTTGGTGAAAAATAAAATGTGTCCATTTTGAGAAAAGTACCATTGGCCGTATCCATGTTCACTCCGATTAATTAATGCAAGCATTATGGCACGTTCACAGTTTTATTAATTTACTTCAGTTGCTTGGTGTTCTACTTTATATTCTATTACACTATTAACAAATACATGTTAATCTGAATAATCAAAAGACAGAACAAAAAGCAACAGTTGTTCTGCCTTCTTCGGTGAATTCGTAATAAACTACTTACTATATCTAATAAAGTGTATTTAGCTCATTCAAGAGATAGTTCGCCCAAAAATGATAATCCATAATAGAACTATGCATTTAAACACGACATGTGAACGCTACCGTATATTAAACTGTATTGCATGCCTTTCGTTTATTTTTCAGATTAATCCTGCAATTATCATCCCGAAGGGGTTTATTTAGCGATAATGACCTGCTCGCTGCGCATTATCCTGATAACCGCATGGCTATCTACCAAACGACAAATAAATAACGCCGCATTTTCTAGAAATTACGCGAGAAGAAAGAGACCAAAAGTCAATTGTAGTTTAGCTTCTATTGTGCAAAGATGTCTGACCACAGACCGCCGCGACTGGCTAATTAGAATAAAGTATTCCAGAAGGTTGCGTGCTAAGCACTATTAGATTGGTGGTTTGCGCTAGCAGATCATGTCCAAGAGCAGGAGGACACAGCTGTGAGAAGTGACTTTTATTTCACGGGCAGATGCTCGCAGTAATACTGCTCTGTCATGTGTAGAGAGCATGAGTTAGTGTGTGTGTGTGTCTGGCGCTGTGTACAAGTCAACACATGACACAACCACCGAGGTCAAATGATCGCATTCATCTTCTGTCACAGACAGATAGGAAAAAGACCAGGGGAACAGGAGTAAACGCAGCATTTCCTGAATCACTCTCGACCAGTGTTGGGCAATCTACTGTGCCACAACACAAGAAATTATATTTTGCGAGTTGTGAGGCTGCCTTTTGAATTGAACATGAGACACGGAGGCATGCATCGCAAAATAAATGCCAGGATAACGTCTGGCTACTGCACGGTCTACAAAAAACAATGACCGTTTGGCAAGTACGGCCCGGTTCATGGACAAATGAACAATATTGGTTTGACGGTGTATAAAGAATGCCTTTACTAATCAATCTTACTTGAACAACTGTTCTAAAGTAAGATATTTTATTGTTTTTAAAAGAAGTTTCTTTTTATTATATTTTCAAGTATCGTAAAAAGGGGTTTATTCCTCTTATAGAAGTCTTCAGTGCCACATAACGATCCCTCAGAAATCATTCAACTTTTTTGCTCAAGAAACAGTTCTTATTCTGCTTATTTTTTATTCATATATTTGACATTTTAAAAAAATACTAAAAAATGTATACAGTTACATTTGAAAAGATCCTTGCTGAAAATGTATATATTTATATAAAAATTAGTAAAGCCTGACCTGACTGATTCAAGCAGTATAGTACCTAATGAATCACACAGGTCGTGACTTTTACTATTGTCAGCTCAATTCAAAGTAATAATATGTGAGTAACGTGCATTGATGTTTTTGTAATGAATAAAATTACATTTTTTAAATAATCAAAATATTTAATTATGAAACGAATCTTCATTGTATTTGTGGTATTGCACTGCACTCTTATTTCAGTGGTAGGAACCGCTTAAGGTTAGCAGAGGGTCTCTTCTTCTGCTAAAAACATTGACTGAACCTAAAGCCGAGCTCAGTGTGTGCAATGTAAAGCTCAATACATGTGATCAGCCATGAGACACTAAACATTTAATCCAATGTGAACAATATTAAGTGGCTGCGACTTAAGGCAATCAGGAACCAATATAGAATGTGAGACTCAAAGCATGTAAAACATAGATCCTCTAATTGCATTGCTCTGTTCCAATTGATATCACAGGAGAATGCAGCGCTTGTAGAAATATGCCTGTTCTGGGCCTCCTTACCCAGATTTGCTGTCAAATGCTCGGGTCTCATTAAGAACGGTCCCACCGCTCTGTAGAACCTCCATCTGTCTCTGGATTTCGTGTAGTCTATGGAACATGTACCAAGAGAGAGCCAATCAAACTCTAACCACAACCTTCTGCCAACAAAAGACCCTAAAGTACTTCTAAAATGGTTGCACATCAGCATTTTTCCTCATGACTGCTTAAACGGGCTTTGGGCGGGGGGCTGTTCTATTGCAGAAAACCTCTGGTAATCCTTTAGTTTTATCACAGTACAATAGCCGTCTTTACAAAACGCGTTAAATATTTATTAAATTGTATAACTTTCTCTTTTACTTTCTCAGTTTACTCTCTTTTATTGACAGCGCTATTTAATCTTCCCCGTCCCTGACAAGCATGTTTACGGGTCTTCAACGCTCATTATTTTCTTGGATCGGCTCAGTCAGATTTCCTTTGAGTGAAACTCCTGGTTTCAAAAACAACTTGGTGATTGAAATTATTGTGATATGCGCGTGTATCGATTCGCCAGAGACGACGGCTTCTGCGGCCTTTTTTTCGACAGTGCGCATCTTGACAGAGCATTTAACATGAGACAGCGACGGAGTGAGGTGAGAATGCTTATTGTTCGTGTTGCTTATCTGGAGTTTGCAGTTTGACTTTCAGCTCTGGCATAATTACACAGAGACACTCATTCCCTCCAACCGATGCCAGGCTAAATCTGACAACCGCACAAGAAAAGTGACTTCCAGCTATTACTAAAGCGTGTGAGTGTGTGCGTGAATACCAATGCAGCATGATTAAAAGATTTCTGAAATCCACTGGCTAAAAGTGTACTTCATTCTCTCGCGCCTTTGCTGTACAGAGGACTAGCAAAGAGATTTCACTGTACGTTTATACTTCAACTAGAAAAGACCTTCTTCAAACCAGAAGGGAGATCTTGACATCCATAAAGTTCGTACCTATGGCTTTAGCTAGGTGCCTCACGCTGTTGATATTTTTGACCTCCGTCCTCACTCCCAAAGGCTCTCCAGGTCGATGCACGGACACGTTGGCATCAACTCTAAGCTGCCCCTCTACAAGAAGAGAGAAAAAAATGAGAATCCCTCCAAACAGTCATTACAATTCAACCATCCACAGCTCTCAAAACCCCTGCTTAACAAACACTGCATACATTTGAATTTGAATGATTTATTTGCATGAAATACAGTATTCTGGAGTGCCCTGTGCACCGCTGAATAGTCTGCACCAGATAAACAATTTGCTGTATTTTGCTTCAGGGGGTTTTGATTAAACAAAAGCTATTGAATTTTTCATCACAGGAAGACAATGGGTTGATTGAGCAGTGACACTTTGAGAAGGGTTGAGAAACAGGTCAGTTATTTTCTCATTTAAATGTTTGTCTCCTACACAAACACTGCATTTTATCAATGTTCTTACTTAAAGTGCGTAATTGAAACTATGACTCACTCATATTTACTTTCAAGAACTCGAACATCTCAGTGCATTCAAAAAATACAAATAGCAGGGAATCTAGAAACGGGAGCAAGTTAACTCTTTAGTGAAGCCATATAGAGTAACCAGATTAAAGACTGGATTTCTATAGACCATGACGCACTCATATACAGTTTACAAAAATATACGGTTATTCAAGGGCAGGCTTTAAGATTCCCATTGAGATAGCTACCATTTTGTGCATTTAAACTGGGAGTCATCTCAATCACCACAAGGATTTGTCCTAGGTCTCTGCAATTTTCAATATACATGTTGCCCCTTGGTAATATTATTAGAAAATATGGGATTAGTTTCCATTGTTTTGTTGATGATACTCAACTATAAATGCAAGACCGGATGAAACTTCTGAATTATCCAAGCTAACAGAGTGTGTTAAAAAAAATGTAAAAGATTGGATGACCAATCATTTTCTTTACTATTAATTAAAATGTAATATTATTTTAATTTATTAAATTAACGGAGGTAATACCTATTGGACCAAAAAACACCAAACAGTCTCTTGGATTTGCATCTAGATGGATGTACTGTCTTTTGAAAATCATATTTCCCCATGTAACAAAAATGGCATTCTTCCAACTTAGAAACATTGCCAAGCTATGAAACATTTTTCTGATGCAGAAAGGCTAATTCATGCATTCCTGACCTCTAGACTGGACTATTGTAATGCACTGCACTCAATAGAGAAACCACAGATTTTATAGTCTCTGCACTGGCTACCTATTAAGTTCTGTATTAGCTACAAAATATTATAACTTACCTATAAGACACTTAATGGTTTAGCTCCTCTGTACCTAACTAGTCTTCTACAACGCTACAATTCAACCGGCCCCCCATAGATCTTTTTGAGTTTTAGTAGTACCAAGGATAGCAAAGTCCATCAAAAGAGGTTGAGGTACATTTTGTCTTAGCCTTCCTGTTAACAACTGGAGTTCAGACATGCTCTCTCTGTTTAAATCCAGATTAAAGACACATAATGCATCTCATAATCTTGTACTGCAGTTATATCTGATCAAAAGCACATTATTATTCTTTAGCACAGGTTAATCAAATAATTTTTGCTCGGATGGAACAGCAGCTGTGCTTATTATGTCCCTATTTGTTTCTCGGTTTCGGCCACACTAGCTTCAGTCTGGAAAATGTTGCCATAAGTTAAATATAGTTCAACGATAAAAAAAGTTTCTACAATATATAAATATTGACTGGATATTTGAACACAAAATTCACACACAAGGCTAATCTTGGCGATGTACAGAATACTATCTGGGCTAGTTAATGAATAATAAAGCGCTGTCAAATGATTAATCACAATAAATTGGATCAAAGATAAAAGTTGTATGTTGTATGATGTATAAATACATATGCATGCATATATATGTAGAACCATATGATATATATATATATATATATGAATTTAATATACATGTAAATATTTTCATTATATATAATATAATGTTTTACTATGTATGTTTTATTAACACGAAGTTAGCACTGGACGACATTTCCATAGCAAATTTTTAATTTAAACTTTGGTAAAACTGTCCTTTTCACTGATTCAATAATTAGTTTGCTTCATTAGTCAAATGTTTAAATAGAATTTTTTTGAAATTTAAGAAATTTGAAATTGCATTAATTGCATTAGATTGTTAAAACAGTTAATACAATAGTTAAATATTAGTAAGATATGTAAATACTGCAGTTTATTACAATTAAACAATTATTAAATACTATGTAACCTATCTATTATGAAAAGTTATTTTGGAGCTTATTGGCCAAAATATTGTTTTTAGACTAAGAAACCACCCTTTTAAGCTATTTACGTTGATTTGTGCCAGAGACCGAGTCATGGGAATAAATGTGTATATACTATTAAAAGGTTCTGATCAATGTTAGCTGTAGGGGATGCATTAAATCACCGGCCATGTTAGCCTGGCAGGTGCCCAGAGCTTGCACGATGAGCTGAAGCTCTCTGACGGCAGCTGCTGCCTCCTCTCCGCAGCACATCTCTGGCTCCATCACCAGCTCCATCAGACCTACACCTACAGAGAGACACAGTGTTTATAACAGACACTGTCTACAAATGACACACACTCTTCATGTTTTTGTGATGAAGCAGCACCTGCTCTGTTGAGATCTATGAGAATCTGACTCCGTTCATCATCGTGAAGACTCTTTCCACTGTCTTGCTCAAGCTGGATCTGTTTGATTTTCACGCTCTTGGTTACAACTTGGCGTCTTCTGCGATCTTCAAAATGACTATAGACCAACATGCCATTCACTGCTATTGGAACCCTCTGCTGGGTGATCTGATAGCCTGCCTAAAAACACAAACACCAATCTGTTACACAACTAAACGACGATGGGTATAATCGCTAGTTCATCTAGACCTAAATATTACACATTTGTCTCTGGTCAAAGATTTTCGAACAACAGAAGAGTGCTAGGAGATCCAAAATAAAAATAACAGATGAATTAAACTTAACAGATAACTAACAGATTCTGCCAATATCAGCATTAAGTTATTAAATTAAATAAAAATAAATGTTATATATAATTCAGTTGCAAATAACTTAATATTATAGTTTTCAAATACAATATTTAGTTTTATATTTATTTAGTTTCTATTATATATTTCGTAGTTTTTGCCTTCTAATTTATGTATTAAAAAAAACATTTAATCTTTAATATAAACGCTATTCATTTAAACTTTATATTCACCTCGAGGAAAAAATGTATCATAATTTCCACAAAAATATTAAACAGCACAACTGAACTGACAATTCAGCTTTGCCTTCAAAGAAAAAAAACTTCTAGTTACTATACAATATAACTGTTTTCTGTTTTAACGGAACAATAATTTAAAAACTTTGTATTTATAATATTCTAACACAGTATACTTCAGGCCTTTATTTAGGCGTTCAAAATTTACTGTAGCCTTTTGTATTTAAGTTTTTAGCATTTTTGGATTTATGTAGCATCAAAGCCATGCTGTGTTTTGGTTTACATGCAGATTTTACATGCAATCTAAATGAATGACCTTAAAACATCATTATTGTATAACCTGAGAGATCTTTTTTGTCATCACACATTAGAGTCAAATCCGGTGTTTGACAGGGTTGGGTAGGGTTGAAAGGCCAGGGTTAAGGTTATGACTAAATGAAACCGCATACGGATGGATACTCGTGATCTGGCTACATTTTCAACCTCCTTCACTTTCACTGCAAAGCAAAACAGAGCACTCATAACTGTTGCTATGGAAACTCCATGACCAAAAGCCACTACAAATTTATCATGGTTATTGGCATGCAAAAGAGTAAAGGAAAGAAAAAAGCAATTAGCCGTTACCATCTGTGTGTTGTACCTGATCAACTAATTCATCATTGCCACACACACAAAAAAGTAAGCACTGAAGAAACTAATGAAGAGCGACAAATTCCTCGTAAGTCAGAGATTCCCTCCATTTCGATGTCTGAGCCAACTCAGTCAGAATCAGTCCTAGTTGGGATTATTTTGCCTTAAAAATGGTTTTGCAATCCGTTTGGTGAATGTTGTATTACAACATAAATAATACAGAAAGGATGCCTGCACAGCCCAAATATATACACTAATTAAATTTTGTCTGATATTTTGTCTCTCTAAAATTGTGTCAGATTTAAAATTACATTTAATACTTTTTAATCATGAGTTAATCTCGCATGCTGTATCTTTACACAAGAGATACGAGTCCTGATGTAAACAAAATCAGAGTAAACAGAATATAGCCAAACAACAAACAATAAACAGACAGAGCACAATGGGTTTTTATTTTTTTATTTATTTTTTTTATTTATTTATTTTTTTTTTTTTTTTTTTTTTAATGATGATAATGATGAAGTTGTAGAATTCCTGGTAAAGTACTATATTGCCTATACTGCTCAAAATAGACTGACCAATAAGAAAAGGCACTGTTACCGTAAAAGCAGGAAATATACTAAATTGACTCAACAGTGCCCCCTCCCCTCTTCCAATTAAAAATTAACATCAGCATATATACATATACATGCAAATATTATTTCTGTATATATACATATATAAAATCAAGAATTCTATACAGAAAAATACAGATTAGCCAATTGTTCTAAAGCCAATTATTTCAATCTCTTCATACAACCATAGATTTTTTTAATCCTGTGTTTGGCTTTTTACTACTGTTGACTGTATTCAGGTCTTAAATAAAGGATTTGTGCACAAAATGATCATGCACAAAAACATATAAGAATCATAAAGCTTTATTTGTCACAGAACGTATTTTCTGCAACAATTCAAAAGACAGTAGAATATTTTTTTACATTCAAGGGAAGGGAATTAAAATTACAACTTTAGGGCAATACTCTTTGTTGTTACTAAACTTCATTTTCAAACTAAAATGTACAGTCTTTTACCTGTTTGTGATTTCCTTTTTTTCTTCAAATGAAATGTTACAGTGTTGTGAGTAGTATCAGAGATGGCTGAATTGGTTCATGTCTTAAAACTCCTTGTTGAAAAGATTTAAAACTCCTATATTAATAAAAAGAAGAAGAAGAAGAAGAAGAAAGAAAAAACTACCAAGGCCACTGAGAAAGTGGGCGTTTACTGCTGAGGACTATAGAAACCTGTGATGAATTGGAGGCGTATGCATCACAAAGTGCAACTTTCTTATTTATTTAATTATTTTCTAATCGCTCTAAGGATATTTACAAAAGGTGAGTTTAAACTGCATGTTTTATGGAGTACAGTGTTCTCAGAACCGCTAAAACATTTTCATGTTCTTTTAACTACAACATTAAAAGAAAAAATTATTTGGCCTCACAAATCCAAGACCAGAGCCTGAATGTTTTAAGCTTTTAAGAGCAGACGCTGTCATTCATCTACATTAGCGGCAGCTATTCTTTTCCTGCCAGTTCAGCATCATTTCTACATTAAACCTCAGAGAAAGAAAGAGTGATGCTCTGGATATATGCACATGTCTCTTTGACAAACGATGGATCCATAAAGCATCTAATCAAAAATAACAACCACATAGAGTTGGACGCGCAAGAAAGATGTTCTTGTCCATTGCATTTGTGTCATCAGCACTTCTATCCCTTGGAATGTGAAGATAAAATGCTGACAAATTCATTATGTGTGCGCAGGGGAGAAAACTCACGGGCATGTCTGCATAAAAGTAGTGCTTCCTGTCGAACAGTGACTTCCTGTTGATGGTACAGTTGAGAGCGAGACCTGTCAGTACAGCAGCCTCCACGCATCTTCTGTTCAGTACCTTAGGAAATGCAGCAGCAAGACATTCATCAGAATTTATAACTGCAATGAAATGCGATGAATTATATTGGTGTGTGTATATATGCGTGGCATTTAATTCATTTACATACTGGCAGTGTTCCTGGTAATGAGGCATCAAAATGTGAGACAAGTGAGTTTGGTGGAGCCAAGAATCTAACGTGAGATCCAGAGAAGAGCTTTGATGTGGACTGAATCTGAGCATGGATTTCCAGACCCACAACACCAACCATCTGAGGAAGACTAGAAGAGATGAAGAGTTGGTGGCACTGAAAGTGATGGCACTGTAACTTACACTACGACAAATTCAATTGTCAAAAGTGACAATATTCTTACAATAGCTATTTTGTGGCATTGTGTGTGTGTATTGTTTTTAATTTATTTCAATTTAAATGTTCGATTTTGTATTATTTTTGCGGTATGTACTAATGGCAAATAATGTATAATTTATTTCAGAGGACATGTAAAGTCAGGGTCAAATCAAGTATGGGTCTCCACCTCTCAAGTTTCAAATCTGCAGTCTGTTCTCACACACACACACACACACACACACACACACACACACACACACATTAATTATTTCCTTTAAACCAGAGAAAGACCATTCTCAAATCCGTCATGTTGATAACAAATGTCAGAATGCCTGTCTACAACCTACAACATTTTGGGGACATTTGGTTCCTACCTTTTAGTACGGACTTTGTGCTGAAGTTGAGTTTTGGATCCAGACGTCCATATTGTCCGTATCACTAAATTAAAACTATCAATATGATATAAACTTTGTGTTTTATTAGCATATTTTCTTAGCTTAAAGAACATTCTGCTGTACCCCGATGAGGAGGTTGCCATGCTTGTGTTTGTGTTTGAGAAGATGGTACATGTAGTTTTACTGAGCCGCCGGGAACTCGCGAGTATAACGTATGGCGATAAATAAAAAACTTCAACTCCCATAATGCCAGTAGTGCAACAGCAACGTTTCCGGCGACTTCTTATGACAGCGTTCATAAACCGCGTATCGATATCTGTGGGGCAGCTGGTGGCGGGAGATTCGCGCATGGTCCTGCACGTCAACGATCATCTTTGAGCGCTTCTCTACTTTCAGGATTTGCCTTTCGCTCTTTAAATTACAATGGCGCTGCAGCAAAACGGGATCGGATCCAAACACAGCGGTGACACTTCCAGCGATCGCCCATCTACGAACGGGAGCGGAAGTCCAGCGTGACCGGGCTGAGGGGTTCACGTTCACCTCCGAGCCCACTTTGAGGACATCCGCCGCATGCAGACTGAATTCACGGAAGAGAGGAACTGGAACCAGTTCCACAAGCCGCGGAACCTGCTGCTGGCGCTGGTCGGGGAGGTCGGGGAGGTGGCGGAGCTCTTCCAGTGGCGCGGGGAGGTGGAGGAGGTCTGCCGGACTGGACCGAGCCGCAGCGGGAGCACCTGGCCCAGGAGCTCAGCGACGTGTTGATCTATCTGGTCGAACTGGCAGAGAAATGCCACGTTGATCTGCCTCAAGCTGTCCTCCGCAAAATGGCCCTTAACCGACTCAAGTACCCGGCCAGCAAAGTTCACGGGTCTGCCAAGAAGTACACCGAGTACAAGGACTGATGCCCGGGGCGGCTTCGTGCTGCAGCCAAAGACTCTCGTTACCGAGTGGTTTATTTGAGGAAGCTGATGCTGAGTGCCTTAAAAACTGTAAAGATCCGTTGTGCTCTTAACGTCGATGGTTTTATTTCATTTAAACTAAATGTTGGCGCGACCGCCCCGGTTTACTTTCAGCTTTTTAGAATTTGTACGTAAGAAACTTGTTTCGGGTTTAGTTTTAAAGTTCTCATTTTAAGTTTTTACTTTACAAACAAAAGCTGCTGTGGAGAACCCGGGTTTCTTTGCCATGTAGCGTTTTGCTTCATCACAGTAAAGAGTTTTGTTGCAGCTCATGTGGTCTCTGTGCAGTTCACTTTTTATTAAACACTAAATATATTGGGAAAGGGGAAAGGAAAATATTTTAATAGAGATATATATATATATATATATAGATATATATATATATATATATATATATATATATATATATTAAAACTTATTAAAAGTGAACATCTATTAGATGATTGTGGATAGTTTACACCTTTGTTTTATTATTAAAAAAAATACTAAAATTGCAGGCAAGATTCTGATAAGCATTGAACTGTTTTTTTTCAGTGTGATTTAATGGTTGGACATTACTGGAGTGAATTAAGTTTTTGGTTCTAGACCGTGCAATAAAAATACAGCATGCCTTCTCTTAAGTGATTTTTAAAAATGCACAGTTTTGAAACAGAGTTCAATAAATTACCCAAATCAATTCCATGCAGAGAATTATGGAACAACTGTTACTTTCTGATTCGTCTTGTAATGTTTGTTATTCTAAAGCTATATATCTACGCCTCTAATTGGCGAAGTTAACTTCAGACACCTAATTAAATTCATCAGCTCATTAGCACAGTGTTTTGTCTTCTGAGGCCCGTGTTGGATTGGTAAGACACCTTAACACTGCTAAAGAGCGCTGAAGAAACATGAAGCTTCAAAGAAATGTACGACAAAAAGCGAAGCGGACCAATTTGGCAAAAGGAATATTAGAGCATTTTGTGTATTTTGAGTTGTTTAAAGGAATAGTGAAAATGTAATCACCCTCAGGACATCCAAGATGTGCATAAGTTTGTTTCTTTATCTGAAATAAATTGGGAAAATGTAACCTTACGCTTACACCAATGAGAGTCCAAACAGCTGATAAAAACTGTAATTCTCAAGTAATCACACAGCGACAGTCTATTAATTAACTTCTTGTTAGGGAGGAAAGTTCAGTCTTTGTAAGAAACAGTCCATCAAGGTGTTTCAACTTTAAAACCGTAAAGTTTATAAGTCAATCTCCTGTTGTCCTCTTGCATTCAGTTTGATTCTTTCGCAGTCTTTTCACTTGTAGATGCTCCCTGGCCTGTTTATGCAGTATTTCTTGCCTGATTCGGATGAGACCACCATTTCACCGGAGAAACCAACTCCCTTGTATTTTGGCCAGAAGCGCTAGATGTTGTTTTCTCGAACACGCAGCTTTAACTTCACAAGATGTTAATCGAGGGAGTGAGTACTTGCGAATAAGTTCTCATCAGCTGCTTCGAGTTGTTTTTGCCGCAGTAACAAGATGCTGCTGCAAAGAGAGCTTGCATCTCCCAGACATTGTCGATCTGTTGTGTATCTCTCTCTCCGTGTGTCCTCCGTGGTGGGGGGCAAAGTGAGCCGTCAGCGTCCTGCACCATAGGAGATGCCTCACTGCTGCTTTCTCCCTCGCTCACTGATTTCTGATGCCACTCAGACTTTAGTGGCCAGACAGTGATTTTCCCCAGCATCTGTTATCCATTTGATGTCATTCAGAGCCGAGCGTCTGTGTGGAAGCCCCGTCACCATCTTGTCGCTCTTTGATTTCAGCGTGCAAAATGTCAAAATCCAACTCGTTTTCTCTGTCCGTCTTGATGGCCGTAAACGTCTCAGAATTAAAAACCTGGAAAACCTTGCTTTGACCTAGTCCTGGAAGTCCATAGTCCTTTATCCAAATCCACAATAACTCATCTTCTCAAACGGGACTATTTTGAGCTATATCATCTAGTCTGATTTTGTTCGTGAATGAGGCATCTACAGGGAACGAAAGCGCTAACTCCTCCGCCCCATTAAAGCAGACTTCTCATTCCCTCTAATTTCTCATTTTCCCTGAATCACACAAATTCAAACAGATGATTGAGCAGCCACAGAATAGACAGTGATTTCAGTGATCATCGCGCTTTAATTCAGATCACCACTGGAGATTACATTACAGAATCCCTCTGAAATTTTACTGAAATATCGATGTTACAATAGCGCAGTACAGGAAAGCATCTCTGAGCGCAGCACAACGTGAAGTGGATGAGACAATAGAAAATGGGAAAACGGTGGTGAAAATAGATCCTTGTCGTATAAAAGAATAGATTGCATGCATGCGTTCATGCATAGGCACACTTTTTCTGTTCACATGTTTTGAGTCAGTACAATTTTTTGGTTTTTCAGAGATCACTTTGTCTTTATTTGATCACGCATGCAGCAAAAATTACTGTTGTGAAATATTACAACTTAAAATCGCTGGCAAAATTGCTATATTTTCAGCATGCAGTCTTCATTGTCACATGATCATTCAGTAATTATTCTAGTAGGTCGATTTGGTGAAAAAAAAAACTGTTATGAATAGCGCTGGTTAATATTGTTTTAAAAACACAAAACATTTTTTCTCTGATGAATGGAAAGTTCAGATGAGCGTGTAGCATTTAGCTTGATGAAAAAAATCTAATTTAATACTTTAATATATTAAATCATTTGCACACACTTGATAGGTTATATTTTACACGAAAAGTCACCCGTGAGGCTATGCAATCTAATTGAAAAGCTACACTTGACTGAAGTTTGAACTTTAAACTTGAATTCTGCTGATATATATTCTGAATTGCCTAGTTAACTACCTGCTTATTATATTCAGCTCCATGCCTCCCTTCAGATCCAACTAATCCCTGTGCAGATCTGAAACTGTTGTTCTGGGGTGTCATCCGTATAGATCCACTAGAACAACCTTTTCCCACAGGATAAAAATGAAAGACAAGAGTGCACTTTGTAACATCCAGTCAGTCAAATCAAAGTGCTATGCTGTGGAGATGGACCAGTGCTGCATGAGGAAAGAGCAGTTAGAGAATTTCTCACAATGACACTAAAGTGCCACACATTCCCACAGCAATAACATCAGCACATTCTGAGTAATGGCTCTGATGACTCCAGCCTCTGTATAAGTGGACCGGAGCGTGGATGAGTGCACACGTAACTCAGATTCCATCACTTATTTCCTGCAAAACCTTCAAGAGCGCGGACGAAAACAGGGTCAGAGAGATGAAAGCCTAAGAGTGTACTGCAGAGAAGTGATTTTATTGGAGACTGAAGTAATACAACACCGCTCACATACTAGAGTTCCTGTTTCTCTATAAAGATTTTCTTTGTGAAACCCTGACCTCGTCCGGGGCTCCCTGGAGCCCAGCATTTGACAAACCGCCAGCGTCTTAAATTACATTTTTTGCAGGGAATATCAGTCTCCTAATAAGACATTCTTGACCTTTCAGATGAGCAAAAAAAAAAAAAAATCAGGTTGTCACAAGTCTTTTCAAAACAATTTTTACCTTTATTATTGTACTCTCTCTCTCTCTCTCTCTCTCTCTCTCTCTGAACTGATTCACTGCTTATCAATATTTCAAAGAACCTAGCACAAAAACACGAGTTGAATCAACATATGCTAACTAAATAAAGGAAAGGAGATTATGTTATAAAGGGAATTTACTTCATATTCTCATGACTGTGTATTAAGTTTACAAATCTCTTAAAATATCACACAGTGTGAACTTTCGATGAATGCTGAAACGTTGGAATTTTCTGTTAATGTCGGAAAATATCAAGTGGTGCAACTCTTAAGATAATAAATGGCATTATGGTTCTTTCCTGTATGTGTTAGAAATGAATTGAAAAAGTCTATAGTTAATACTTGTGACGCATACAGAAAGCTGCTTTTTATCTGGCTGTTGCCGCTGTAGCTATGTAGTTTCCCTCTCAGGATGAAAGACTTCAACTGACGTCTCTCTTGAGAGGGCGGCAGACCATAATGGAAATCTTGTATTCAAGATAGTTGTTGCCATGTAGGACTGTTGCTATGGAAGAGATTCCAATTGACTCTCTGTACCAGCAGTCAGATCCGACCAATGGCTGTTTGAAAAGCTACCACCAGAGGGCATTTTTCACACGTGACATTTGCTTGCGATATACGACTGAAATTAATTGAGTTTGAGTTTGTATATGTAATCTTCATACGGATATTTGCTTGATTCATGCGAATCGTGCTTTTCACAAGCAGAATACACAAACAGACATGTACAAATACAGCCACACACACACAAACACACACACGCCTCATTTGCAAAGCTCTATCACACACATTAGATCAATGGTAAAACCTGTTATTGCAGCTGTCTATGGCACAGTAATATTGTCAGTGAGAGTGCACTGTATCAGCTGAATGGCAGATGGTGTGGTTTTCCCTTTTAAATAAGGGATTTGTGCAATTTTTTTGTCTTTTAGGCAATGCTTTGGGCTGAATTTTAAGGTTGCGCTTGTTAAATAGTCTGTCGCTCCAGAGGGTCAATCTCTTCAATGTCATCATCATCATAAAAATGCACGTCCACAACAGATGACCGCCTTTTACCCTACACAATTCATCCGACTGATCGTACGTACTGTGTGTAAATGTGGGTGCTTGTGCATGTGTGTGAGCTCGCTGGAGTGTGTGCATCTCGTGATTTCTCAGAACACTCAGGTAGTGGGGCCTGAAGGCAGTATTTATGGTACTCGAGACTAAAGCTGAATACAGATGAAAAATTGACACCCTCACGTTACACTCAGCACTGCAGTCAGTTCATGGGCTTGAAGTGATCAATACCAAAGTATATAGGCGGCACAGTTACACAGCAGAATGTCCGTATAGAGCAGTACAATACAATCATAGCTTATGATATATTATTATATTTTTATGTGCATTGCAACTACACATTTTTGGAAATAACCTTCCACTTATTGATTTATTTATTATCTCAGTTTCTTTTTAATTATTGACTGCAGTGCAAAGAAGAAATAGCAATGTTGTCTATGATAAAATAGTACTAGCGTAAACTTTTTATCTTTATTTTGATGTTTTTATGAGATGCAGTTATCACTGAAATAAATGTGAAAAACCAATATGTATTTCTGCGGGGGTTTTGGTTTGTTTTTTTCCAGTTAATGGTTGAATTCAAGGAGTGTTGCATGTAAACATAATATTTTTAAAGTTCTAAATTGAACAAACATTATTGTGGAGTGTTTTATTATCGTTTTTATTCTTTCTGCATCACTTGTTTCTTTTTATATTTGCAATTTAATAGCAGTTTTCAAATATTTGAATGCATGCATATGTATGTTTACATGTACTGCAATACCTGCAAATGTCATATAAATAACATGTCAGTTTGATCATGACCATGACCTTTTTTGGCCCCATATCTTTTGAGTTATATACATTATATTAACACATAAACATGTAACTTATTATTAAAGTCAAATACACATTAGAATTTAAAAATAGTTTTAGTTTCAGTTAACAATAAGACTTAATTTCCCAGAAAAGCTGTGTACATTTTCTTTTGGTCAATTCAATTATTAATTCTATATAAAAAAAAACCAAATATACAATTGTATTTTTTGGGATAATTCATACCACTGTATGATCAAGCAGTAACCTTGTGGCTAAACAAATGTGCAAGTGCTCACCTAACAATGTCTGCATTCAGCAAATCATTTAGAGTGAATGTCACATATTTAATTAAGCATAATTAATATTTATTACCCGAACTGCACCTGTAACAATTTGTGTGCCGCTGTTTCTGACAGAATACAAATTTCCTGAGGACAGAGGATGCGAATATAAGCCATTTTTATAGCTGTCACAAAACACAGGCCTAATTATTAAGCTTTTATGACAAAAACTCCACAATGATTGACGTTTTTGGAAAGTTTCACTTTTAAGCTTTCAGTCGATATTTAATTTAAGTGTATCCATGGCAACTAGGTATTCATACTTGTGAAAAGAGGCTGACGGGTTTCATACAGTGCCCCTAAACAGAGCTCCTAAAAACCTCCGCCGCGACATCAAATATGATGCAATCCGTGGAGGAGTCTCCTCCATGAGCTATTTTGTCCTCCTTCCTCTCTGTCTGTCGTATCACACCTCCGTGTTTTATTTTTCACTCCGGCCACATCCTTTTCCAGCTGCTGCATATTTCTCCCGATTTGACAGGTCATTGCTCATGCCATACAGGACCGGGAAACCTCACTCATCTTCCCTCACACGCGAACAGCGCAACGAAGAAGCAACACGCTCTTGATTAAGTCTCCTCTTCCCTGCTTTAACATAAAATATACGCTATGCAATGCATGAAATTTAATCTGCTGCCTAATTATTCTAGATAGACTGGCGTGATTGTGTTCCCTCACCAAGGCGTGTGCAATTCCTTGAGGAGCAACGAGTAACGCCCCCACCCCCACCCGGCATCCTGTTTTCAAGGATAACAAGAAAGAGGTTCCTGTCAATTTATATTTGATTGTGATGTTCAAACTCCCAAATATTTGCTGGGGATGTGGCCACTCTGCCAGACGTGAAGAGCTTTGCTTGAGAACTTGGCGTGGGAGGGATTCACTGAGCTTGCTGATGAAATAGGAAACCGAGTGGAGCGTGACGGCAACTTTTACTGTGGAACACATTTTCATGCAACTCTAAAGGGTGGAAAGTAATCTTTGCTAAATTGAGGCAACAGAATGTTGTTAATTGCAATTACCCACCACTGTGTTCTATTCTAGCATGCATTTAATCATTAAAAAGGACAGAAAGCTTTATTAAATCTTGTGCTAGTTTCTCTGGCTTAATGCCACTACTTCTCTCAAGTAGCGTGTTTGGAGCTGTTTATTCAGCGGGACTAGCGGGCTGATCAGACAAAAGATCTTTGTAGCAGGGTGGCATGGCATTCAGAAGGAAAGTTTTTCGTGTAATACTCTTGAAATAGGGTCGCTATATAGGTTGATAAGTTATATGTTTAGGTTATATAGGCAATGCCTATACAGTTGGTGTATAAATTATGTTTATCGTTTTATATGATTATGTGTCTGTCTATATGCAACTCTATATGTTAGGCACGGCATTTCGCCCTTTGCATGTGTGGCATTGTTATACAGCTCACTTGAAGTTCAACTCAGAAGTGTAATTTTAAGGTAGCAAATACATAAATCTGTAATTTTTTAATACTTTTGAATGGTGGCTTGTCATATTCTTTTTTTGAAGTTTTACTGATTCACTGATTGATTGATTGATGGTCAACAGGCATTACAAATGTATACATATGTTTGAAATGCTACCTACAGAAATTAGTATTTATTATATGCATATATTGACATATTTCATATTCCTTTAAATACGACTAAATCAGCTTTAGGCAAAGGTTGAACCAGTTATTTATCATTCATAATACCATTTATTAATATTTGCATTATTTTTTACAATTATAATTGTTTTTGTGTTTTTTTAAATTGTTTACTTTTTTTATAATGTTATATTTTTAGTATTAGTAATTTGAATAGTTGAACTTTTATTTTACTTCAGTTAAATTTTCATTTGACTTTTTCATTATTTATAGGTTACTTCATTTCAGCTTCATTCATTTAACTAAAGCGTTTTTAAGATGGTTTTAATTTTGGTTAACACTCTCAGAAATAAAGGTACAAAATTAGTCACTGGGGCGGTACCTTTACAAAAGGTACATGTTTGTACCTAAACAGTCCATTTTGGTACCTTAAGGGTATTTTTAGTATTTAAACTGTACATATTTGAACCTAATAGGTACAGAATTGTACCTTTTGATAAGGTGCCGCCCCAAGTGAGAGCTTTTGTACCTTTATTTCTGAGACTGAACAATAACAACGCTGCACTAGATAACACTAAATATCCCAGAATATACCTGTGTCAAATTTCTTTTTCTGGCATTCCAACTGAAATTCAAACGTAACTTTCTGTACGTTGTGACCAGTTCAGTTCAGTTTTTTTAGTTTTACCAGCTATGACATTTAGTCAACGAGCTATTCAGGGGAAACTTGGCCCGGTCCAACGTAAGGCGCCAGTCGTGCCAGCTGCAGTGGAGCCCTTATCCAGCGTGGCGTCAGACAGCGATGATGGAGTCATGGCTGGGCAATGGTTTGTGTGTGTGAGGTCATAGATTATGTATGGCGCCTGTGGCATGTGCTGTGTCTGCTTGCATATTTCATTGGCATGCTGGGGAGCTTCAGATCTCTTCGTCATGTTTGCTGAAGCTGTGAAGTTTCATTTAATTTTAAAACAAAGAGTTATATTCACTATTATGCAACTAATACGAGTCGCTGATAGTGATCTAAATTCTCATGGACGATGTAAGATGTGCTCTGCCGGAGGTAGAAAGACAAATGATAATCAGCTGGCATCTGAATCTATTCTCAGAGGTTTGCAGGTTATAATGCAGATATTTGTCAGATATTCTACTGTTAATATCTTATTAAAGTTTCAATGCAAAGTAGGCTATTTGGTCTTCAGTATCTATTAGTAACAAATAGTTTTTAATTTCACTCTCTCCCCTAGGTGTTTAACTAGTGATGTTTACATATGGAAATTACAGGAGACGGATTAACAGAGAATTAAATCCTGAAATGAGTCTCTCCGAGCATATTTGACCTACTTTCAATGCATGCGGCTGAATGCTGCTTGCCCGCCTTCATTTCATGCTTGCTTTACATTCCTATTCTGCTTAATACAAGATCCGCCAGCACATTCCTCTTGCTGCAAGGTTGTTTTTATTCATTTACCATCTCTCCCCAGCCTTCTGGCCCATTAGTCATTTCATCTGTGGAAAATGAATTTGTGATGAGTGTTGCTGGTCTCTGTTGTGCACAGGGATTGGAGATCTCCTTCTCACTTTACAGTCTATTCTGTCTGAAGTTTGTTGGTTCCTCACTAAAGTTTTTGACATTGGTGCTTGTTTTGAGCTAAAGAAACTGAATTTTAGTGTTCTTAAAGAAAACAGCTTGTCTCAGGAATGCCATTAAATTGGAAATGACAGTAGTATTTAGTCACTTTTAATGAATTAAGGCAATACATTATGTCAGAACTATCCATGCATCTATCTTTGTATCTGTCTGTCTGTCTGTCTGTCTATCTATCTATCTATCTATCTATCTATCTATCTATCTATCTATCTATCTATCTATCTATCTATCTATCTGTCTGTCTGTCTGTCTGTCTGCCCATCTGTTTTGTCTTGTCTTGTCTGTGTTGTTTGTCTGTCTGTATCTGTCCCGTCTGCATGTCTGTCTGTCTATGTCTGTCCATCTGTTTTGTCTCGTCTTGTCTTGTCTGTCTTTCTGTGTCTGTCTGTCTGTTTTGTTTTGTTTTGTCTTGTCTGTCCGCCTGTCTGTCCTGTCTGTCTTGTCTGTCTTTCTGTGTCTGTCTTGTCTCTCTGTTTGTTTTGTCTGTCAGTCTGTCTTTCTGTGTCTGTATTGTCTGTCTGTCTGTTATGTCTGTGTCTGTCTCTCTGTTTGTCTTGTTTGTCTGTCTTGTATGTCTGTGTCTGTTTGTCTGTGTCTGCCTTGTCTGTCCATTTGTCCATCTGTATTGTTTTGTGTATCAACTGATTGTCATTGTATCACGCACTTAGTGACTTACAGTCACTGTTTATATCAAGGACATCCATAATACTGGAAAGGGCTATCCAGAAGCTTTGCCATTAATCTCAATGGCAGATGCTCAGTGCAGGGCCACACAAAAGTACACAATTGAAATCTGTCATTTTTGCCCGTGGGCAATCAGTACTGCAGCCAGACTTTCTGAGGCAACCACCTGAGCCGCAGCAATTCTGATCGTCTATATTTTATTTTTCCAAACCAAATGGTCAATTTATTATATAATATTGTGAGGAGTTGGCTGCCCTTCCCCTTTATTGTCACCATCACCCCGTCCTTTATTCGCCGCCCTTCACCAGGCTCCCGACGGGAGTGGGCGTGTCCGAGAGGAGGGGCGTGGTATTAGACAGGTCTGGCGGCATGTGACGATGCACACCTGAAGTGAATCGAGCCTCGTCACCGCCGCCGTTAAATACCGAGCGCGCCTCTCCTCGAGAGACCGTGAAGGTGCGTGAAGGGACTCGTCCTCGCGCCGCCAGAGAAGCGCTGTCGGACTCCGTAGTCCCTGGCGAAGACTGCACACATGTACCGCTGACGGGCCAGGATGCCGAGCTGTTTATCCCTTCAAATCTGCCGACTCGCACCCCGACCAGAGAGTGGAGCTCGTGCGGCCGCCGGACTCCGCCCCTTACCTGGACCCTGCCCCTGGAGCAATACCTGACCTGCACTCCCCTGCAGCACGACGAGGACACCAGTTTCCCCGTTTATATGGACACTTTTTCCCCTGGACACTTTATTTTTGTATATTCTGTTAATAAAAAGCCTCTCCGAGGCCTGACGCCACGCCCACTGTGTCTGTCGTTGGCTCCTCCCCCGCCACAATATATTATAATATAATTATATTTCTACGCTATTACAGTTTTCATCAGTGTTTTAGTGCATTCTTAATATTTGCAAAGACGTAAGACAAAAATGCTTAGTTTTGACAGCAGCAGTTTGGATGTAGAAGGCTGCACTTCTTACAGTATGTATGCCAAATTTTCATTTTAAAAGTACAAGTTTACACATTACTGTATGTGGGATATTGATCGAAAGAGACTGAATAGGATTCACAGTTACTTTTTCTAAACAAATGAACAAAGCAATGCCATTGTGATACAGAAAAGAAAAAGAAATATGGACACAAAGATGAAAGTACAAAATTAGAAAAGGCAAACACAGGAAACACTGGTTCATCATTGGTTGATATATATTCTTTTCATTCATCTTAAAAGTCAAGATTTTCATTCACAATAAATGGTAAATTTATGGACAAGCAAAAATATGTGCACTGTTGGGAAGATTATTTTGGAAACGTTTTCCATTTTTAAAATGTAATAAGTAGTCAAAATATTTCACTTACTTCATTACATACTTAAATTATTGATTCATTATTTGAATCACCACAACACTAATATTGTTGTATTGTGCTGATTTGTTGTGTTGTGTCTGTGTTGTCATGATTTCTGTGTACTGTGTCACGATTTGTTTCTGTTGTGTTTTTGGGCACTACTGGAAAAAACAGTTATCAAATAAACATATGCACTTTTCTTGTCCTAAACTGCACTTTTCTTGTCCTAAACTACTGAAACATCTGTGTCTCTATTACAAATAGTATTTTAGAGCAGTCACCCAATTTGTTAAGATGAGGTGCATATTTCTTAAATTATTATTATTATTATTATTGCTTAATGTCTCTGGTCCCCTGATGGAAATACACACAATGTAGTGGCATGTAATATTCTGGGGTATCCACTTGGGGGTGCATGACACAAGGAACCCAATAACAACAGTCAGTGCTCTAAGCAGCAATTAAATCCTGGCTCATTAAGACACAATCAGCCCAGTAAGGGTCTTTGCTGATCCCTCCGAGGGGCCCCGGTGGTACAAATGAGAGGAGAGTTAGTGAGAATCAACGCTGAATCTCTACGCCACAACTGAACTGCACTCAATAGAAAGTGCAGTGTGAGCAAGAGGGTTGCCAGGTAAAAAGATAACTAATTACAGTAGGGCCCCATAGACGGGCCCTCTCTTGTTCGTAGGATCTGTTTTCGTTCTTCCATTGAGTCATAATGAAAGCTCAAAGCTCTTTTTGGCTCCGCTCCCTGTGGAAGAGGGCCGCTCGGAGCAGCAGAGAGTGAAGGCCACCTATTCAGAACCCTGCTGTTCCCACAACTCTTCACAAATCCAAGGCCTCCATGTTCAAAGGGTTGAGAGAAAAAGAAGGGGGTAGAAAATAGAGCGCGGGATAGGCAGAAAAAAAACGGAGCGTACTAAAGTGCTGTGCTCACACATGAAGCTTGTTTATCAGCCTCCATCCCTCGCCCCGCACGAAACACACACACTACCCCACTTCACTGGAAACCATGGATACCGTAATGCCTTTTCTGATTAAACAGAACAAAACATGACCTCCATCCATAATTCAAACGCCAAGAGCTGAAACAATGGAGCACGAACGAGACGTATCCAACCAGCAGGAGGCCATAAAGAGAGCCTGATCTGTCCGTGTGACGATTCATCTGATGAAGTTTTAAAAATCTAATATTTTTAACTACGATTATTTTATTTTGACCTCTACAGCTCGTGCAAAAAATAGATTCATGTTCTAGCATGTATGCTAATGTTCTGCACTTTGCCGTCATTTCTTCATTAAGCTGTTTAACTATCTTCTATCCCGTTTTATTGCTCAAAATTGATATTAACGTTACGTGTCTTATATTGGAGCACAAATCAATGGACTTGAACAGCTTCTCAAGCATCTCTAATTACACTGCTAAATGAAAAACATTACCAGCCGAATCATTATTTGACAGTTATTAAAACAGCTTGAACTGTGGCATGCACGTTGGACCGAGCGGTGTGTGCACTCTTATTTAAAGGTGTTCAGCCTCGCACTAAAGCAAACAAAAATGAAAGCTGTGGAAATTTGTATTTTTCGCGTGGTTGGGATGCGAATATACTTGAAAATAGGACATCTCTCCCAACCAAACAAGAATAGAAACAAACACACAATTTGGGAACACTCTTGACACATTCTCTTGTTTTTCCCAGGCTCTCTGATTTGGAATGGAGAAGGCAATCTCAAGAGAACAAACAAAAACCCACACACGGACTTTCAGCATTGTGTTGTTACTTTATTTTAGGCTTCACTTCTGTGTTTTTTTTTCTTGTAAGCTTTATATAAGTAAAAATATTATGTAATTTTATTATTATTATTATTGTAATATTTTAATAATACAATGCATTTTTACATTGATTTGCCTTACAGCATATAAAATTGTGAAAAATGGGAAACTAGGCAGGAGGGGCTTCTTCTACAGCTTCTTCTAATAACAAAGTCCTTCGATATGAAGAATGTAAACACTATAAATTGTAATCCATCATATAGACCCCCATGTAAAATATAGATGCCAGAAAACAATCCTTCATGCGCCTAGCTCAATTCATGAATTCCTCTAATAAGAACATGCCTCTATACTGTTGCCCAGTGGGTTTTTGAAGCGCTAACCTCACAGTTCTGTCTGAGGAGTAATTTTACAGTGTCTTTGTCGTCAAAGCCCTTTAAGTGGTGAACACCTGTTTGGCTCCAGCTTCAGGCTGCCAGTGAAACTGAATACTTGGCCACCAAGTCTTTTTTAATATCGGTTCAAAGCTGTTTCCCATCCTCTTGTTGTCCATCAGTTTGAAGTGAGGCCAGCTTTTGCCTGTTCATGCTGGGATATGGGTAGGCTAAATAAATAAAAAAGTGTTTAGTCGGTTATATGTCACAGGTGTGTCCATATGTTAGTAATTCAATGTAGAAGGAGCAAAAATTAGTCCCAAAAAAACATTTGTTTCACTAGATACTTGGGAAATGCTACATTTCCACTTCCCAATGGTTAAAGGACAAAGGAACAAAGGTAACAATAACATATACTGCCACACACATTCTTTTGTTTGCCTGAATCTCACTATATTACTCATCTAGGTCATTCTTTAATTTTATTAACCCACATTTATTCCCTTCAAAATAGCAATTACAATCCAGTAGCTCCCTGGCACAGCAGATAGTAGAGCGCTGATGGCAGAGAGAAGGGACAGATGCATCCTCAAACCAGGAGGGGGTCCATCTCAAAACCACCTTAAGGCTTGGGTCTAAAATTTGCCTTATTTAATGAGTGGAAGGATCATTCTGATTGCTTCAAAAGCTGTTGCATTCATGCATCAATCTGTGCAGAAGAAAAGGCTCTTTCTCCCATCCATAAAAATGTTAAAGCTGTTGAGTCAAGAATCACTTCAGCACTAGCTACATTGAAATAGCAGATGAGTGTCTTGAGTGGAGGTTCAATTGGTAAACACACACTTCTTATTCTTCCCACATAAACCATCTGGAAGCATGGAAACACAACCACTGTGTTTCTCTGTTGAGAGCCCTGGATTACTTTCAGATATCGAGATACCTTCAGAAAGGTCATTTAACAGAAACATTCAACTCTAATTCTGCCTTTGCATTATTCTCTTTTACTTTATTTTCTATGAAAGACGCAGTTCTGGCACTTTTTTTCTCTCTCTTTTGGAGGGTAACTCGAGCACTCCATATAAATAAACACTTCATCCTTTTGACGAAAGGCACCGCACAAAAGCGTGTTTGCATCTTATTCAATATTTGAGTATTCCTTTGAGATTTAACATCCATTACAGCTTCCCGACATTTATTAGAGTCGCACTGTTGAAAATGTTTTCCCTGGGGTTTCACTGATGAACTTTGTGATTCCAAACCTGTCTGAATTAAATATGTTTTTCTACCACAACCGAACAATGTAATGCAAATTTTCTTGGTGCACTTCATTATTGATTTAGACTTTTTCTGACTATTTTCATGGGTAGAATAGAACAGTGTCAAATAACATGAGATTTATAACCTAATGCAACTGCATGTAGCATTTGATATGCAATGTTTTTCTTTCCTAAATCTACCATTAACTAATACACCTTAAAATGCAAAAAATAAATGTCATTTACTGTAATCCACACATGCATGGCGAACCAACTGCATTATTGTCACGCGTGTGATAGGCAGGAGAGCAAACAACGAGTTTAAACGAAAATAAAGAGTTTGATCTACTCTGAGATTAAAATAAACAATATAAATACAGGCAGGCAGATACAACAAAAACACACGCTCATACGGACAAGATCGGACAAACTGAACTAAAAACACAGGACTTAAGTACACAGGGTAATTAACTAAATTAACACGACTCAGCTGAAGACGATAGACAATTAACTAAAGGTAGGTTACACTGAACACATGGCACGAGACAGAAACAATAACAAAAGTCCAAAGACGTGACAATTATATAAGTAAAATTTTAGTTGAGTGAATTATGCATATAACTCTTTGCATTGTTAATGTGACCTCAGAAATATAAGATGTCTTATGTCTCACCACACATAGATTGCCAAAAGTCATCTTTATCACTGGAGAAAACTTCTTTTGTATTTTTATGTCATGTATAAATTTGTAATACAGTTTTCTGGACAAAAGCACAATATATAAGAGTAATAATTAATCAAGTTAATAAC
Organism: Puntigrus tetrazona; assembly: GCF_018831695.1. Lineage (NCBI taxonomy): Eukaryota > Metazoa > Chordata > Actinopteri > Cypriniformes > Cyprinidae > Puntigrus > Puntigrus tetrazona. Next base: position 13,911,149 of record NC_056699.1, read on the forward strand.
CACTGCCAATGCATAGCTGTTAAAAACTTCATCAGGTCCAGTGAACTTCACCAATTATTTCATTAATTATTTGCCCGGACAGTTGTATTTCAATCCTAGAAGCTGTTGACCATGTAATGTCATGTTTTATTAATGTTTGTTCTTGCAATGCAAGAGTCCCAAGCTTTCTGTAAGCCATACACCTTTGACCTAAAATATTTACATTTCAATAATTAACAACAATTAATCAACATATTTGCATATTGACAGTTCTCTGTTGACAGTTAATGGTCACCCTGACAAATTCTAACTCATTTTAATTGCTTTGATTTAATTCATTTTTAGCTTTTCATCAAACCCCTACATTTTTCCCCACAAACTAAAAAACCTGATGTTTATAACAGATAATATACTATATTTCCTTGTCTTTCTATTTGTTTTGTGTTTTGTTTGTTTTTTAATAGGTGTTAATGTGGTAAAACCAACCATTTGACCAAAAGTAACCTAAAAGTCATCAGTGCTGTCATTTGTTTGTCCACAGGTCTTTAAACCTCTCAGTTATTCTTAGATTGTTCAATACAACGAAATGTTGTGAAGATGCAGCTACAATTTAAATTTGCTCCAAAAAATCTCCAAAAAAATATTACTTTCTTGTGGCTCATTCTGAAGATAATGTAGTTCCAACTCTGGTGAAGATTGCAAATAGCAAAGGTTAATAAAGAAAAAAAAAAAAAAAAAATGGAATTCACCTTCAGTATGAAAGTAAAAATCTGATAAATAGTGTAGAAAATAAAAATAAGTAAAATAGTTAATAATGTAGAAACTGTTCACCCTGCACTTTGCTTCCTTATAACCTCAGATCTTGAAACACTTTAATAATGTATGCCCATTGTGTCATCCTTACGGCCAAATTCTATTATTAATTTCTCAAAAACTACACAATGTCTAAGCGAAACAGTAAAAACCCAGCGTTATCTCAATGCCCCTCATAACCTCCATTTCCCTCCCTCAAAGCATTGCGGAGTCCTCCTCTCAGCTGTTTGTCAACAAAATGACTTGATTGAAATGCATTTGAACGGAAATGATCCCTCATAACAGCGTTTTAAAGATCTCTCATCAGGGACCAGGAGCTGCGTGTGCAACAAACACGCAGTATCTGCGGCTGAGTAGCGGCACAGAGGCCCAGACTGAATAATCAGCCTTTCTGTTAATATCCTGCCAGACAGAGCATTGAGCCAGAACCAAACTCCCCTGCACATCTCACAGGGAGGGAGCTTTTCCAATTATTTGCATTCAGGCCTGATCTCTCTTTTTGGATGATCTATTGTGCGGCATGAACATTTATTGTTAAGGGGGAACTTTTTTTTTTTTTTTTATATTACATGAAAGTTTTCAGATCCTGGAGCAGGCTGTTTAAAATTTAACAGAAACATTTTAACATTGCATTCGATGTAAGACTGAATCATTATATTGCCTCCTCTAAAGAATGCTCCTTACTTCCATCAGTAAAGCTGTTCTGCAATATTCATAACCTGCCTGAGCTGACGAAATGTTTTAGATGTTCTTATTATATTCCTAAATGTGGAAATTCGAAAATGTGGAATCGTTGGAAGACTTTACTCGTAATCCGGTTGAAGAAATTAACGTCATCACTTAGTGTTGTAATTTGCCAAAATGCCTGGCTGACTTTTACATGACTGCTCAACAACTAAATATAAAGGCATGGACCCAAAAATAAGAAAAGCTTGTATGAAATGAGAGAGCAAGAACAAGATCTTACAGACATATACTACAGAAAGTAGTGTGGGTTTAGGCCCTCATAGCAAGTGGACAGTCAGCTGAAGATATTGAATCAGCGAAGGCAGTCGGTGAAACAGATCATTCTGATTGGCTGTTCAGTTTAGCGATCCAGTGCGATGACTCAAAAAAGGGGCAATCATTTTAAATACATGAATATATTCATAACGTCGTGGAATAACGACCATCTGATCAACATTTTTTCAATAGCAATGGTCAGCAAGCTCTGCTTTGTTTATGTTTTATGTTTAAAGTGAGGAATATAGACTATGTGTTATTTTCTTACATGCAGGCAAATAAATGCATATGCTGGTTGGCTCTAGTTTGTATATCACTACATTTCTGACATGAGGCAACTACACCGTAGGCTTTGATGTCGGTTTGGTGTGTCACGACAGGCAAGCGGTGCATTAGGGTATGCTGAGCATTTAAAAAGAAATATTTGATTTCACAATCTGTAACTTTGTTGTTATACTGTACCAACAAGTGTAATGTATAATTTATACATTATATAAGCTCAGTGGAAATACATACCTGTACCTATAGCTGTTAAACTCAAAAATGCGGGCTATGCCTATACACACAAATCTCTGAAGTTTCCAGTTGAAGTTACTTTAGATGTATGTATTTATATGTATATATCAATGTAATAAAAACATATTCCAGTCCAGCATCCGGTGAACATTCTATAATTCTGTGTAATAATAATGTGCGACAATGGAAATGACATTTTTTTGCATTCACCATTTGTGTATTGTGTCATATACCGCGTGTCTTTCTGCATATTTATGTCTATCCAAGTTCATTTAGTTTTGTCTTTGAGTCATATATCTCTGAAGTGTATTGTCCTGGCGCACCAGAGGGTAGATTTCTATCCCCGAGGCTGTGGATGAAATCTTGGCTCTCTGCTGAGTTCTCTCCTCTGCTGTGTTCCCATAACTCTGTGTGATTTACAGCGGCTCTGCCACGCTGAGGGGTAATAAGCAGTGTAATTTGCTGGAAGGTGTGACTGGACTGAGTAACCAAAGCTGCAGTCTCCACGACACGTCCATGTGTCTCACACATGCAGGTGAGTGAGAAACAAACACAATCAAGCTGCCACATTTCTGTTCTCTCTTCCTCCAGCTTCCTCTGAAGCGAGCACTCATCTGTGACCCCGTTCACTTCCATGCCTCTCTCCCTAATTGCGTTTCTCCAAATCAAACACTTCAAATAAGCTTTCTCTGTGGATTTGAAATCTGTTACAAATTGCATTTTGAGTTGTTTATTGAAGATTTTGTCCCACGACAATAAATCTTCATAAATAAATTATTTTAAGATTTGATTGACCCAGTGGATCGAACTGGCTTTTTCCAAAACTCTTGGCATGGAGACAATTTACTTTTGATAAGCCTGTTTTCGTGACATCTTCGACTGATCCAATTAGAAATAAAAGGGATGAAATCGCTTTCATACATGACCACAACGAACCTCCTGAGGTCCTGAAGGTGTTTAGAAAAGCTTACTGGAATATGTTTTACATTTCAGCCTCTCTATACATCAGAATCGCGTGTTTAGTTATGTGCTAGTATTTATTTGTGAAAGTAAATAGCAATTTCTGAGTGAAAACAAAGCCTTTCCCCACCAAAATATCAACCTATATGTGAATCAGTTAAAAATCAGTCAGTGAATCAGTCAAGCAATCAACTCTTAATTTACGTGCAAATAGATTGAAATCTATACTAATCTTAATATATAAAAATGTTTATAATATAATTCATATTTATTATAAAACAAATACTCACATACTCTCCCTGCTATACATTTGACAAAACAAATACATTATAATAATGACGGCCCTGATAAAAGATGGTTCATTGTTTCCTTGTTTTAGTTTGAAGCTGAATTTTTACCCAGAAGGCTCTGTTTTATCTGACAGCATAAGCAGCAGACCACCGTTAGTGACACACTTGATCATGTCAAAATCATCTGTGAAAAGCGGCTCTACCCACAGCCCCCTACCAGAGGGTAATTTTCCTTTCTTTTTAGCCTTTTTGTTGTCGATGACATCTGCCTATCCTCTGTCCATTTAGCCAAAGAACACACTGACACACAGAACGTTCTTCTTCCGAACACCGCAGGGTCTCTAAGTGCTTTTAACTTGGTGATTTTTGGCCCCCTTAAAGAATTGTGACATGGCAATAAAGCTGTCAGCACACAAATTAATGATGGAAAGACAGGCTGGGGAAACAACCGGCTCTCCCATCAAAAATCTGTCTCTTCTGAGTATGTGCAGTCTTCACCATGACGTCCTTCTCGCTGGAAGCAACTTTATGGCTGTCTCAGGACTGCGCAAGCATATAAAGTTGTGAATTATATTGGAAAACAGAATTTCAAGGCTGAATGCTTTTTCCTGATGGAATTTAGATTTGACACTTGTGTTTTTTTATTATTATTTCTCAGGAGTCAAGCGTTTGAAAACATTTTTCAGAAGCTGATGTGAATGCGTGTGCTCTTAAAGTAATAATTAATCCCGAAATTACAATTCTGTCATTGTTTACTCACCTTCATGTCGTTACAAACTCACATGGCTTTGAATAAATTATACTGAACACGAAAGAAGACTTTTTGATATCCTATTTTTACTTCCAAAGGGGCTGTTTCAGTTTTTGACACCTTGAAGGTGAGGTTGATTTCGAAGAATGTTTCTATTGTGCTTGTATAGAAGTCTTTAAAATACCAGTCAAGTGAAGTGGATTCATTTCACACTTTATGTACAGTTTATATACTGTACCTTTTTTAAGCTCGAAGGGTTCGTGACTCTCGTAAAACATACTTCAAAAAGTAAAAAGTTTGTGTTTTCTAGAAGGAAGTATTGCAGGTTTGGAATGACATTAGAATGCGTAAACGTTTTTTAGGAGTACTATGCCTTTAGACATTGTGATGTTCAGATCCAATTTGCCAAATTCACATCTAATCATATTTTAGAGGAATTTAGGCTATGTCTTTTTCAGCCTTACAACATTCTCTTTAGCGTGGCAGGTGTTCTGACAGGCTTTAATCCTCTTGAAGGCCTGAAGGAGCCTGTGGACATCATATTTTACCACCCGCAGCTGCTGTTTCTGTGCGTTTCACAGGTGATTTTCTCTGCTAAAGCACACAGAGAGGCTGCGTCCCCTGCCAACAGCATATATTAAAACTCACCTCAATCATCTAGAGCCACCTTATCAAAAGTAAGCCTGGACGAGGTGGAGGGTGGGGGGATGAATCAATTTCTGGCGGTTTTTGCAGACGGAGGTAGGGATACTGCAGGGGAGCGTGTCTGGTGATGGCCTCCACTGCTCGGGTAAAGACTTTTCTTTGCACTTGCCTTTTAATTGTATGCAAAACGTCTTTTAATTTTATGCATCAAATGCATTAAAAGGAAGTAACTGGCCCTTTTACGGGAAAAACGTTTTTCAAAATTAAAAAAACTTTTTAGTCTTGTTTTAAATAGGCAGTTTGTTTCATTTATTTTGGTTGTCATCATTCAGAACAACTTGTATACATACAGTTTATCTATAGTCTATAATATAGGCCCCTAAGCCATTTTTGTTTGTGGTTTCAAAGCTTGAAATAAATGGCGTGAAGAAAAACAGATAATTCAATATAGACAGCGGAATACGTGCATTGTGCGCCGTTTCCAATCAAGCCTCAATTCTGTCAAACGATATGTGAAAATGTACATAAAATGTTGGATGCGAAGTCTGCCAGTTTTCTTCCATTTAATGCAATTTTCACCCGTAATCTTTTAAAATGCATGCATAATTTGATTTGGATCATAAATGTATATGATTTTAAAGTATGTCCTTACAGCAGAGGTCACACTGTGTCATTTCTTATTTGAGGGAGTGAAAGAGACACGGAGAGAGCAGTAAATAGGATGTCACTGACTTTTCTAGCCCGTTTGGCACATCAGCTGTGTGTGCAAGAAAACGTCCCTCAGAATGAGATCTTAATTAGCGTACTCTATCATGCCACTCTGCCAACATACACAGGAAACACACTAAGGATATAAAAATCTGCACAACATTATTTATCAGCGAGCCTCCTGTAAGAGCATTTATCCAGTGCAATCACTGCCTGGAAAAAGAAGAGAGAAGAGGGGAACATGAAATCCCTCTCTGACCCTTTTCTCAATAGAATGTGAAAGACCTGGAAATTAAGCTAGAAGACCAGACTACCGAGTGGAAGACAGTGTGAGCTTTTGCTGGACCTTAGTTAAAGTGGTCTCTATTTTATAGGAACATTTCCAGAGCATTACAGTTTTAAGTAAGTAGCAATTGTTCATTTTTAGTTCTCGCTGCGTTACTGTTTTGTTAACTGTTTTGATAAAAATAACCTAAAAAGATCAGTACACTTTGTCTGTGATGATGTGATTTTATCGCCCATCCATTAGTTTTTAATCACTCTGATATGTTCGAGGATTTGTTAACTGTTTATTTCTTAGCCCACTGAGAAATAACTGAAATTAGAAAACTGTGGTCGTAGCATCTGCTTTAATATACAAGTACAATTGTTTGTGAAAAGAAAATGATATAAATGAATAAATAGAATAGAATGTTTTAGAAAAGCTATTTTTAATTTCCTTAAAACAAAATAATGACGACAAAGTAATATAAATATAATTTTAGATAGGCCTACATTTCCCATATCAAATCGAGGAAAATGCATTAAAGAAAATGACTAAATATTCAAGCTGGCAGACAGTGAAAATGGCGATCAAGTAATTTCCCCAGCAGGCACACCACGTTATATGACATTGATATTTGGTTATGCTGTGGTTGCGACGTTGGTTGACCAAAATCCAACAATGTTCACTGATGTCTAATGCCAATGTCAGCTGAGGTCGATCTTTAGATGGTTTTAGTCTGTGCCATTAACTAACCAAAATCCAGCGTCATATTAATGTTATGTTGATCTATGTTTGGTTTAATGTTGGGGTGCAACATCAACTTGACATCATATTAACATTCCTGCTGCGTAACGAATACCCTGAAAAAAGCATCATTTTTAATATCCACAGTCAATGCAAAAGCAAAAAAAGAGATCAGAATGATTATGCAACTGTAGCCTATTTCACACTCGTTCATGCACACACCATGACAAAACTGACATTCATTTATGCATACTGTAAAATAATCTGACAATGATAATAAAATAACAACAGCAATATTCTTACCTTCATACCGCTTTGTAATTTCACACAGAACTAGAGGAAGTCTTTCGTGAAGTTCATATTGAAGCTAATACAGAAAGATATAACAATCTGAGCCGTTTAAAAGATTAAATGCAGGATCACATAGATATAAATAGATTCTTATTCTGATTTCGTGGGTGGCATAGATATATTTTGAGAGTTAAAACACTCAATTCTTGCTTATAGAGTTATACACGCAAAATCAGATCCGTTTTTGCTCTGAAACCCATCACTCATCATCGGGTCTGTCTGCTGATCCATATTGGCTAAAAGTGTGACCCTGACGTCAACATCAGTACTTCTTTGCAGCGTGAGCGTTTAGATGACTGATTGAATGCAATATATGCACACTTGGGCTTGTATGTTAACCAAATATCCGTGTTTTTTTCCAGTTAACAATCATATGTTTGAAAACCACCAAACTGACCCAAAACCGCCACCGCCCAATCTGGCAACACTGTCCGAGGGACAAGGTGACGTCACCCGAGCACAAATATTTGCACCCTACATCCTCATCTTTACAGCATAGGCCCTGGCCACCGGTGTTCACTTCATTAAGCTGAATGCGAGTGTCGCCTCAAACGCAAATAGAAATAACAATCACTGCCGCTATTTTGTCTACATTGGATACAGTATAGACATGTGTAGTCACTTTATGACAGAGTCGGAAGTAAAAATGGAATATGGTGTCGTTATTGTGAGTTTTATTGTAATTAACATTACAAGAAAACCTAAAGTAACATATTAAAATAATAATTTAAAAGTCCATGTCATGCCCCCTTCAAGTTATAAATACTATACAAATACCATCCAGTTTTTTGCAAAGACCAATCGTTTTGTGTCTTTGCACATATCTGGTCACAAGCAGCAGGGTTTATTTTGGATTTGTCTGTGCATGATTTTTTTATTCTCAACGATTGTGTGCCTATTGACTTGCATTATACGACGGACAAACAGCAACGGTTCCAGTTAAAAATCTTTGTTTGTGTTCTACTGCAGAAACAAACTCACCTACATCTTGACAGCAGATAAAAATCACATTTTCATTTTCATAATAAAAACATGATAATCCACAAGTAATACACAAGCTATCTGTAAGAAATAAATCTATTATTAATAATTTTTTTTAAGGTTTGAATGCCTTAAAAATGCCTTTTATAAATATAATAAATCCTAATAATTGCTTTCTCCAGTGAAGAAAAAATGTTGCATGAATCATGAGAGAAATATGCACAGATTGAGCACTGTTCCCAAGTGAAAACAATCCCAGAACAGCAATCTGTTGGTGAATTATTATGTGAAAGGACAACAGGGGATGGGTATAGTGATATTATGAATTATGGACTGGTCTTCTGGCCAGAAATAGGGTTTAAAGTTAAACCTTAATGATGAATTTGTCACAAGTGTTAATTGATGAAGTGGGGTGTGGATTGCTTGTGGATTATTGGGATGTTTTACTCTAAATTTGTTTTATGAATGTCCAGAGAGTAAGTTTAGTTTCAGCAATGTAATTTTTTTGGTGCACTGTTCCTTTCAAATGTATCTTATTCTCATTTTTACAACATTCCCCTCTCTTCTATACAATGTTTTTTTTTTCCTTCCTGTTCCAGAATTCATAACAAGATAGTAGAAGATAGGATTCAGAAAATTGAGTTCTTCCTCTGTGTCAGAGGATGTAACGTGAAACGTGAAATGTTCTCCGATGTTTGGTGCATGACGTTAATGGCTTTCTGAGCAGAAGTAGCGAAACACTGCGGTGCTAACTTTAAATCGGTCTCTTCACATTTCTGCACAGCACCATTGTTCTTGCAACCAAACTATAAAGGCTTACAAGGTTTATACGGAAGGAAGGCTTTGAAAACCTTTATGTCGGCTCAGAAAGTTGTGACAGTGTCCTTGACCGTACATTTTTTCCTCCCTCTCTTTGCTTCCCTTTCAGAGAAAACTCTAACCTCCAAATACGGCGCTGTGTGAAAAAAACGTAACAGTGTTCATTCCAGCAATGCCACATTGATCATGTTCACCCATTGCTTTTACAGGAATGACCTGCGATGCCCTCCTATTCATAGCACGAAGAGATAGCTCATGATGAATCACACCATTACCAGGATTAGAGGAGGATCCTTCCGTGAGAAACGGGATTCAAGATCCCGATAGCATGGAATACGGTTGATTGTGTAAGACGCTTGCTTAAACAATCTCTCATTGATCCTGAACGTTCCGTATTTGCATATCGTGAACCAGAATGCTATTGAACGTGGGAGATGAAACAGAAAGGGCTTCTCTACACTTCTGGCTGGCTTTTCACTCATTCTTCTTTGAAGTGTCCAGGTACTATACATAATGCATCATATCCCGCTCCTCTTCAGACAATATTATCTTTGGCAGGGTTTTCTCTTCTGACACGCATTGAGAAGACTCTTCCCAGGTTCAATAAGGAAGCGCTCTGAGGAATGATGTCAGAGTTCCACAATTATTACCTTAGCTCTTTTCTTTTGTAATCTTGTCAGATCAAAGCTTCTTTTTGAAGCTCGTATTTTCCAACTGCCGACCAACATTTTTTTTCTGTAGAAAGTTTCCAACTGACCTGGTGAAAGATTAATAAAAATAAATAAATAAATAAATAAATGGATTAATGAGGTAAAAAAGACTCATGTATATTGTTGTATTGTAAGCTCTGGTTGGACCAGGCTTCTCCAGGGGTTAAATCTTGATTTTTCTCATCTTATTTGTTGAATGGCTGTGCTATTGTTATTAATTTTGTCATTCTGGAAATCAGGATCTGTTCATTTATACACCTTTGAATATGAAATGTTGTTTTTAGATATAGTTGTTGACATGTTTACAATGTTTTGTTTTTTTCAAAAGTTGAAAAGTCATTGTATTTGCATAGCACTTTTTATTTAAAAATATTTTGGATTTAGCTATCACAGACATTTTTGAACATAGACATTGAGGTGCACTATTTAAACTTCATGAATGAAAAGAAAACCTAATTCATGAACGAAAAAAAATTGGTTGGTGATTTTTACCATTTATATAGTAATGCAACGTCTGATTTTAAAATGGGTTTCAAAGGATGAATTTAGAGATTTTAAGTTTTTAATTGGTGTTATTTCTTATGATTTTTTAAAGATATAGATTGTTTAGGTTCACTCTTGTCATAAATCTTTTATAAAAAAGGGGATAAAATATCTATTTAGGAGTCTTGCACCTTTCTAATGATAGTGATATAAGTATTTATAGAATAATTAGCTAAAAAACTGGGATTAAAATAACATTGAAAGCACAGTATAAACATTTTACATTTTTAAACAAGCAAACTATTAAATTGTATAAAGTATTTAAAAAATGTGAATTGTTTTGATTGAATTTGTGATCGGTTTGTAGTTCTGTACAAAGGGTTTCACCGCTTATTGGCGAAAATAATACCAAAACAAATAAAAAAGGCGAAAGACCCTTGAGTTTACTAAATGTACGTTTCACAATGTCTCAATCCAACAAATCCATTAGACATCTGATGGGGCTTTAATAAGGCTTTTCATTTACACAGCTCATCAAAACATGGCAATTATCAGGATTGTGTTGCTTCCTGCCTTGTTAAAAAAATGTTCTTCATGCCTAATTCACTTTCCTTTCATAGTTTCTCCATTAGTGGGGTCATTATGCGCTTTCAGGCCGCACTGTTAGTGGCAAAGTCCTTGCAACCTTCAGTATTTTTCATTAAAAAATATTTTTCTTTTACTTTTTTTTTACACCCAGTAACACAGAGTTCTATTTTTTAAAAAAAGCTAACTAAACCAAAACAGATTGCTTAAAAAAATTAACTTTTTTTCCCCTCCAAGATTAAAGGTGGCCATGTTTTTAAAAGCACTTTGCTTTGCTTGTGCCAAGAATGTATGGTCTCCCGAGAATCTGCACTGATATTGCTTAAGACACACAAAAGCTGAAAATATAGATATAAATAAGGGCAAAAAGAGATATTTCAAGCACAATATTTGATCAAGTCCCTTATTTTACCTGCAGGAAGTAAATGGCTGAATATACTGCTCTGCACAATTTTACTTTTTACAGTATGGGATATAGCATACTTTTATATGGCAAGAAATAATGAGAAATATTTTTGAAGGTTAAACACCTCTTTCAAATTGGTTGAAAAAGAGAAAGAAGCCATATTTTGAAGGAGAGGGGCAGATGATCAGAAAATGCATGGCAGGAAAGTAAAAGCCAAAATAGACGTCCAATGAACAGAAAGCAAACGTGCAAAACAACTATTGTAGTGGCTTACATTAAGCACAATTTTATCTTGTACCTAAAGAAAATGTATCAAGTAAGTCTACGGTGAATACAAACAAAGAGTAAAAATTGGGACACAATGTTTTTCTTTATTTTTAATCATTTTCAGCGTTGCATATTAATTGTAGAGACACTGAACATATGACATGACAAAAATGCAATTATGTAGTAAACAAAAATGTGTTACATACCCCAGAAGATTTGAAAATACCAGTAATCTGTCTTCAAACTCAACGTTTAGAGCCTGTTTAACACAAGCACAGTTGTTTAAAAGTACAAATGATAAAAATAAAGTAAATACAGAAGTAGAAGATGTCCAACTCACTTTTTTATGTTTGTGTTCTTTATATTATTAATTTATTTATTTAGCCTTTGGGAAATAATTATTTTCAATGTGTATAAAATCAAAATGCAAGGCGTGAACCAAATCTTTAAATGAAATTTGAGAAAAACTAATCGATTTGACTATTTGATATATATTTTTTTTTTTCCTAGTGTATTGAGCAGTGTTCCTGTTTTGTTTTATGATGTATTGCTCTTGATTGGCAGTGTACAATGAAAACAGGATGTTTAAGAGAGTGGATGATCACGTTGCACTGCATCGGCTTCACGGCTGGCCTTTAGATCTCTTTTTGTGCCATAATGTTATTCACTTCAAACGCTCTAACAGGCATCGATTGGCATACCTTACACAACCCAGCCCTACATAATGGCCATCTCTCTCGCCAGAGATATTGTGCTTGTGCTTTGATCTATGAAGGGTAATGCCTGTTAATGGAGGAGCGGATGATCCGTCCTTCCTTGGTCTATGGAATGTAATGGAGCACTGAGGAAGAGCTTAAATCTGAACCCTGACAACACCGTAATCATTCATAATGTGTTTCTTAATTGGAATGCATTGCCTTGTGATAGTCTGCGCTTTTAAAGATGTAAAGAGAACTAAATTGTACAATCTTTTAGTATATTTTGCAGTTTTGTACAAACAGTCTGTATAATGATGTATGAATGTCACATCAAAGCACATGGCCTTTCTGTTAAAGGAACAGTTCAAGCAAAAATAAACATTTGCTGAGAAATGACTCCTATGAATGATGTATATTAATTTCTTTGTTGGAACAGGTAGGAAGAAATTTAGCCTTACAAATCAATTTTTATGCGACTTGTCTAAAAATCTGCAAGTTTTCTTGGCAGTGTTAGGTGTAGGTCACCCTTACGCATTGAGTTGTCGAAAATTCATACGAATTGGAAACTCGTAAAATATATTCGGTTTAGGAAAAATGTGGTCGGTGAGGTCGTACTAATTTGTACGAGAATTAGCCATCTCGTAAAATATGTACGAATCGCACCTGAGGTTCATTCCTCCGTCTGAATCCACGTCTCTGAATTTACAAGAATGGATCAATTCAAAATGCACTCTTTATAACATTTTAACAGCCGGCAATAACCATAGCTATTGTGCTTGAATGCGTTTTAGATGTGCACGTTATTACAGAAATTCTGAAAAAGTATTTACAAGATCAATATGACTAATTTTTAGTAATTTATGAGCACTAATTGGAAACCATTTAATCCACTGCATGTCTGTTTTACTATTTTTAACAGAATTAGCTAATTAAATAATATTTTTTTTTTTTGTTATTAAAATAAATATCATTTTATTGCTATTATTTTCAAGCAAAGTATATTTCATTTTCCAAAGCATGACAACAGTCGAACTGGGCTCTTGACACCAAGCTGGTGGTAAAAAAAGGAGGAATGACTGTGACTGTTCAATAACCCAGATTTTAACAGAGAAGGTTAAAAGCTCGAAAGGTCATCAGCTGTAGATGTCACGTTCCCGGACTCTGTGTTTATGTTTTCGTTTCGTGCCATGTGCTCCCTGTGCCCTGCCTTCCCTCTGTGTTGATTTGTATTATTGTCTGCAGCTGTGTCGTATTAATTTAGTCAATTACCACGTGTATTTAAGTCCTGTGTTTTCAGTTCTGTTGGTCCGAGCGTCGAGGTCCTTACCGAATGTCTTCACCTGTGTTTATCCTGCCTGCCTGCCTGTTCGACCTGCCTGCCTGCCTGCCTGTCTGTATATCCTTTATTTTGCCATTTTTGGAATTAAACCCTTTTATTTTCATTTAATCTTGTTGTGTGCTCTCGTGCTTACCACACAACCGTGACAGAACGCTCGGACCTACAAAAAGGAAATAGCGGCGTATTTTCCCCCTTATTTTTTTTTTTTTTTTTTTTGCCATGTTTGCCCAGTTTAAAGACCCAAACTTCCTCATCCGCCTGCTGGAGCAGGGGGATTGCTCTCTCGAGGACTATACAGAACTATTCTCGAACTGGCCAACGACTCGCTACCCGGACTGCTCTCTGCTCGAACTCTATTTCCGCGGACTTAACACCTCCAGCCAAGCGCAGCTGTCCGGGAGCGGTCCTCGAGAGAGCCTCGCCGCATACGTCGAGTGGGTGCTGGTGTCCTGCAAATCAACCATGATGGTTGCGCCTGTGGACAACGACACCAGCCCCACTTCAGATCCAGAGCCCAACTCATCCCTTCACCGCAAGGTCGAGCCCCAGCCTGAGCCCACCGCTGACACGGGGGCGGAGTCGCCGCGACCACGGACCCATCGCCAGAGAGGGCGACAGAGTCGTGGAGCGTAACAGGACCCGAGCCATATCGTCCAGACCAGGTGCGCGAGCCAGCAACGGAGTTCACCGCGATGGAGTCAGTCGTCTGCGCAGGGAGAGCGCGGAGTGGAGCTCCGCCCACTGCACATCGACTGAGGATGAGCTGATCATCCACCTGGGGCTGCTGGATCTGCAAAGGGAGCTGGATGATGTAGACTTGGACTTGGACTTAGACTGGGCACCTCCCCAGTATCCTGAGTTCCTGTTCCCGTTTAGCTATCCCGTTAGCCCGCTGGTTCCGCCCAGCCGCCCCGTTAGCCCGCTGGTTCCGCCCAGCCGTCCCGTTAGCCCGCTGGTTCCGCCCAGCCGTCCCGTTAGCCCGCTGGTTCCGCCCAGCCGTCCCGTTAGCCCGCTGGTTCCGCCCAGCCGTCCCGTTCCAGTGCCCGCGCCACGCGTGCGCTCTGTCCTTCCAGTGCCCGCGCCACGCGCGCTCTGTCCTGTTCCAGTGCCCGCGCCCGCGGCGCTCTGTCCGTTCCAGTGCCCGCGCCACGTGCGCTCTGTCCTGTTCCAGTGCCCGCGCCCGCGCGCGCTCTGTCCTGCTTCCAGTGCTCCGCGCGCGTGCGCTCTGTCCTGTTCCCAGTGCCCGCGCCCCGTGCGCTCCGTCCCGTTCCTGTGCCTCGCGCGCCCGCGCGCTCCGTCCCGCTCCTGTTCCCGCGCCCGTGCGCTCCGTCCCGTTCCTGTGCCCGCGCCCGTGCGCTCCGTCCCGCTTCTGTGCCCGCGCCCGTGCGCTCCGTCCCGTTTCCTGTGCCCGCGCCCCGTGCGCTTCCTCCAGTGCCGCCTCAAGTTTTCCCACCCCCTCCCACCCATGCCACACCACGCCGATGGATCCCAGCAGCCCCTGCGCTCATCCTCAGCAAACCATCTGGAGCTCGCCACGGGTCTGCCGGTCTCCATCGCCATCGAGGTTGAAGGATCCTCGCCTCCACCGTCCTGCCTCCGAGACCCAGACTCCTCCTCGGCTCGTAGACCCGTCGGCTCCCCTGGGCTCTAGCTCCCTCCTCTACACCGTGGTCCGCCAGTCCACCAGCTCCACCAGGCTCCATCGTCCCTCCGGCTCGCTTGGTCTGTCGCCGACCATCCGTCGCCTCGAGGATTCCTCTCTCCGGCCGCCTCGTCACTCCATCCCACCGGCTCTGTCAGGCTCCTCCTTCCTCCAGCTTCACCTCAGTCCTCAGTCGCCTGGCTCCGCCGCGTCCTTCCGCCCCCCGCCTCCGTGTCGTCGCCGGCCTGCGGCGTCGCTTTGACCTCCAGCGCCTCGACGCCACCCTGGCTCTTCGGCTCTCCGCCTCCACCTCAGTCTCCTCCACCATCTGCTCCGCCGCCGCCGGTCGGCCCATGGGAGTCGATGGCTGCTCCTCCTCCATGGCTCCTCCTCCGTCGGCTCCACCTTGGACCACCATAGCTGGGCTCTGGATCTCCTCCTGCCCGGACTCCTCCTGTCTCCTTCCTGGCTCCTCCCTCCGTCGGCCCCACCGTGGACCACCATAGCTGGGCTCTGGATCTCCCTCCTGCTCCGGACTCCTCCTGTCTCCTCCCCTGGCTCCTCCTCTCCGTCTACACCACCTTGGACCCTTCTGCCTTCTGCCTGCCCACTCCTGGGGATCCGTCCTCCACCACAACCTCCTCCCAAGACCCGGTATCCCCAAATCTTAGTCATTTTGGTTTTTGTTTGTTTTTGTTTGTTACCCTTTAGGTGCGAGGACGCACCTTCCGGGAGGGGGTAATGTCACGCCCCGGACTCTGTGTTTATGTTTTCGCTTCGTGCCATGTGCTCCTGTGCCCTGCCTTCCCTCTGTGTTGATTTGTATTATTGTCTGCAGCTGTGTCATTAATTTAGTCAATTACCACGTGTATTTAAGTCCTGTGTTTTCAGTTCTGTAGGTCCGAGCGTCCGAGGTCCTTACCGTTAATGTCTTCACCTGTGTTTATCCTGCCTGCCTGCCTGTTCGACCTGCCTGCCTGCCTGCCTGTCTGTATATCCTTTATTTTGCCATTTTTGGAATTAAACCCTTTATTTTCATTTAATCTTGTTGTGTGCTCGTGCTTACCACACAATCGTGACAGTAGACTAACAATCAATTATTATTGGCTATTTTTAATTCAAAACCATGTATGTAGGAAATGGCTATTTAGCCATTTAATCCTTAATAATTACATATTATGGTTTGCCATGGTAAAACAATATTTTTTTTCTGCAAAAACAAAGCAAAACAAAAGCACACGAACTGTATATAAAAAGTATGCATAATAAAAACACACTCAAAAAACGCATTAGATGCAGTGAAAGAAACACCTTAAACAAAGCCATACTTAATAAGAATTGAACAAAATATTAAAAACAGAGTACAACAAAGTATTGAAGTTATCTAAGTTACGGAAATGCCAAAGCGGATTTCAACTTTTAAAAAGAAAAGTAAAGAAGGGCTCCCAGATTTGATCAAATTGTTAAGATGAATCAATCTTAGAAAATGAATTCTTTCAAGCCTAAGGGCAGCAACCATTTCAGCCAGCCATGTATGAAAGCTGGGTGGTAATATCGACTTCCAGTCCATCAAAATCACCCTTTTAGCCACCACCACTGAACATAGAGTAAAATCGCTGAGAATGTGTCGAAAGATCTGAACATCCAAACAAAGTTAAATCTGGAGATCTGGACATTTTATATCTTCTGATATCTTCTCCAAAACATTCAAGTACAACCAAAAAATATCAAATCTCGGGGAAAACCAAAAGTATGAGCATGTGTCCCATCTGAGCTCTTAGATCAAATAACAGAAAAACTGAAACATAGCTTTATCAAGTTTAGTTTTGCTTTAGTGTAACCTTTGCACAACCTTAAACTGTATAAGTTATAATCTTGCATTAATAGAGCAAGTATAAATTCACTTCAGTCCCTCTGTCACATTTTTTCCATGTGCATAATCCTTCCATCCGTTGCCACTCCACAGTGAAAATGGATTCTGAAGGTAGGTTCTGAAAAAGCTAGGGGTCTCGTCCCTGCTCCTTTAAGCACTGAAGCCCATCTGGTATGGTCTATGTGTCCCCAGAACTTCTTGTTGGACATCGCAGACGTCGTGTCCTTTAGGCTAAAGAGGAAGGAGACGTTCCAGAAATGTCATCAGCACTTCAAAAGCCAACATCTCTGATGATAGAGGAGTGCATAAGTGTGGGCAACTTGCATGTTTTTGAAGACACTATGAATGCCGAGAGGTATATAAAGATTTTAGAGCAGCATATGCTCCCCTCCAGATGACGCCAGTCTCAGGGCAGGCCTTGTGTATTTCAGCTGGACAATGCAAAACCACATACTGCAACTATTATAACAACAGGGTTTTATAGTGGAAGATTCCGGTGCTGAATTTGCCTGCTGCAGTGCAGATCTTTCACCTATAGATAACATTCGGTGCCTCATTAAATAAAAAATATGTCAAAACGACCACAAAATCTTCAGCAGCTGGAAACCTGCCATGCAATAATCCATCACCAACACTCAAGAAACTTATAACCTCGATGCCCAGACATGTTCAACTGTGACCAACTCTTTTGAAAAGAAGATAAAAGGCTACACCATGATAAATTCTCCCCGTCCCACCTATTCTGAGACCTGTAGCAGGCATCAAATGCACAAAATTAGCAGATTTTGTGAATCATATTTTACATTTTTCAGTTTAAACGTTTGTTGTTTAATCTATGTTCTATTGTGAATAAAATATTGGCTGTGATTTATAATTTTTGTAGTTTTCATATTACTCAAATTTAAAAACGTCCCAACATTTCCAGAAATCAGGTTGTACTCCTTTTTTCACATACTTACATAGTGTGATTAATATTCAGTCTGTTAACAGTTCAGTAATACTGTACATGATGTGCATAGCCAAATATGATTCCTGCTGCACTAAGATAATGCTGACACCACCTGACCTCTGAGTCAACGTTAATTTAAGCCAGAACTGATATGTCTAAGAATAATAATTCAATTGTTATATCTTGAATGTCAGTTGGGCACTTTAATTTCATTAAGATGCACAGTGAAAATTCATCCTGCAGATAAGATGACATCGTTTCCTAGTCTAATGGAATACTTTTCAGTGTTAAAATATTTAGAAGAAATTAATGTGACATTCCACTGCAATACTGGTTTCTTCTTAATTTCAAATAATGTTTGTATGTTTTAGGATAACTATAACTATTTGTCTACTTAATGTCCTTCACTCCAAATTTAGTGTGGCAAAAGTAGTTTTAATATATTTATACAATCACCAAAAAACCCTTGGAGTTGCACTCAGGCAATTGCATTAATTTACACCACCTAAAAAGGTCACATTTTTAACAAAAATGCTAAGAGACAGCCACCACCAGTCTTCATTGGGCAAGGTCCCCAAAAAAGTACCAGATAACATATTTACCATATTGTTATTTAGCTTAGAGACCTAAAGCATGAAAATGGTTTCAGGCTTTATCCTCAGAATGATGCGAAAAAAGAAACTATTACCAAAAATATCTCACCAAATCAATCTGAAATTGTAACAATGTTACCAGACATTTTGATACTAGACATTTTGCAGTGCCAGAATAAAAGTTTTATTTATTGAGTGACAATTTTGAATCAATGCAGGAGCAAATCTGCAAAATTATTGTCGCTCTGGAATTTTTTGTATATGTCGAAGAAATGTCATAGACGTTATTATTATTACAGTAGGTATTGAAGTTTCATGAGAACTGTGATGCTGTACTGGTACTGACTACTTAAATTTTGATACTGTGACAACAATAAATGTAGAGTTCCTGAATATAAACATGTTTCATAAATTGAATGGCTAAAAAATAACTTCTACTCCTTGCTTTTGTTGGCATTTCTTCACCCACCTGGTGACCTCCTTGCACATATCTGACAAAATTACGGTTGGTCAGCAGCGTATGAGCTGAGCCACTGTGGCCTAGAGCTGTTACGTTTCTTGCATCTTAAAACAAAAACAAACTTAAGAGCAGAGTACAGCTAATATTCAGGTTCACCAACCAAGCTGCAGGACAATTATACCGATGCTGGCCCAGCAGTTCACCTGATATTTTACAGTAGACAGCAGTTTTAGCACTGGACTACAGCCAGAGCTCTGTCTGACCACGGGAAAAGAAGAAATTGAAAGTTCAGAATGCATTCAAATGAAGTAGTGCTGAAAATGAATGAGCCGGTGAGTCATCTTCAGCCCGGTACCTATGTTTTTGGCTACAATACAGTTGGTGGAATCTTCATATTTGTGGATTAAGACATTATATTTGAGACTGTGGATTGTGGATTTACTCAACAAAGCTCACAAATGAGGAACATCACAAGCAATAACATTGGCAATAGTAATATTGAGAAGCTAACAAGCAAGCAGGCAGATGCTGTTATAGTCCAACCCCAAATAATTCTACAATATAAGTTAACAAATACCAAGAACTACTGCGGTCCACAGTTTTTGGTCATGGCCTATTTGTAACTAACTGGACCCTAACAGATGAATTTACTGGGCACTGATAACATACCTTACTGGATCAAATGGTGGTGATGTGGAATTCACAGTTGTTATTGACATAAAACATATTCTAATAGGCCCAAACAACACTGTGACAACATTCTAACAGGGTTGTGAAAACATTCAAAAAAGATTGACATTTATTTGTTCTGTGGTAAAGGTTGTAACAGCCCTGTCACTGTCTATTTCACTACGGTTTAGAGCCATTGATTGAGGTTCTGCCTACAATCTGATGTACATTTTAACAGCTCTTTTAATGATTGTTCCGTCTGGACAGAATCTTGTGAGTATGGCAGAGTGAAACATTTTTGCTTCTGCATTGAAGTTTCATGAGAACCGTGACGTTGTACTAGTACTGACTACTTAAATGTTGATATTGTGACAACAATAAATATAGAATTGAATTTAAATAGGAAACTGTTTCTCATATTGAATGACTAAAAAAATAACCCTTGCTTTTGTTGGCATTTCCTCTCCCACCTGGTGACCTCCTCGCACATTTCTGACAAAATTACAGTTGGTCAGCAAAATATCAGCTAGGCCACCTGAGTACAGCTAATATTCAGGTTCAGAACAGAATTTCAACACACTGCTGGAAGATGCTTACAATACATGGTGCATTTACTAATATCATTATGATAATACTGTTCTGTATTAATAAAGTAAATTATAATACGCCTCAATTATTATAAGACCAGCATTGCAAAAATAAAAACATAACATGACAGCAATGTTTCCACAGAATTAAATGATTAAGACAATCCATTTATCACCACCTTAATTCAAATTCAGTCATAGACAGGGTAAAGCAGATCATTTTTGTAAATACCCAAGCTTCACCCATGCTTCACCCGAGGACAGTAAAGACAAGGTGACATTTGACTGTAATTGCATTAAGGTTTCTATAATTAATAAAAGAAAAAAAGGTAGATAAGTCTGGTAGATTGTCTGGGGATACCTTCATTTCAAACACACACTCCCAAGGGTTTATGTACTGTAACTGGGCAGCTTCTCACTTTTTTGAATGCTTCGGGGCGATTGCTATTTTGAATAGTGATAGAAAGGTCAGAACTAAGCTTAGGCTTTTTGGTAAAACTTTAGAATACTGTTACTTACTGCATATAACTTATAAGGAATTATTGAAGAACTAACATTAGTTATCGAATAACATCATTAACACTTAATTCACTACTGATAGCTACTAAGTAATATGTGTTAACTAATCAATATGTACTACAATTTAATGATGGTGTTAAATAACAGTTAGCTAACCAATAACTAATGTATTCTGTCAAGCCTCCTGAAGAACCAGGGAAATATCAAGTATCTACTAATTAAGGTTAAAGAAACAATAACTACAAAGTAACTACTAATGAATAGTGACGGCAATGAATGAGAGAAAATAACCAGGTATTTAAAGATTGTACTGTATCTGTAGTAAGTTGGATATTTATGACAAGACAGTGGAGTTGTGGCTCTTTCTCGAAGCAGATTTTCTACAGAACACACACACAAAGCAATTATTTACCATACAGGCAAAAACATGAGAAGTAAAAATCAGAAAGGTGCAGGAGGCCCAAACCAAAATTTACCATAGGTTGATCTGACTTTGATTTAAATCGTTTATAATAATAATTCAGGATTATTATAAAATTAGTGTTAACACTTTAGAAAAGGTA
Source organism: Puntigrus tetrazona (assembly GCF_018831695.1). Classification (NCBI taxonomy): domain Eukaryota; kingdom Metazoa; phylum Chordata; class Actinopteri; order Cypriniformes; family Cyprinidae; genus Puntigrus; species Puntigrus tetrazona. The sequence goes on from NC_056699.1 coordinate 13,932,316, forward strand.
ACACTTGTTAACTATTAGCTACTTACATTTCCTCCGTCAGTTCCTAATTTGCTGCTTATTAATAGCTTGTAAGGTAGTTGTTAAGTTTAGGTACTGGGTAAGATTAGAAATGTAGAATTCTTAAGGATGATGCTGTATTTTGCCAATAGAAAATGCACATCGAGAGCTATCATTTGATATATATTTAAATATCTCCATTTCACCCAAAATATAACTTACGCCTTCTGTTCCTCACCCCTTGTTATGTACAATTATAGCAATGAGTCCATTTGTGCAGCAAAAAAAGAATGCATATTTCATTTCCATTATAGGCTAATAATAGTAGTAGTGGACTATAACAAAGCTGCTACTGTAATAGTAATTTGTACTTGTCATTTTACTCAAGTAATTTTAAAAACGAATAGGCCTACTTATAACTAGTAATATTTTATTAGGGCATCTATACTAGTCCTTGATTTGTGGGACTCAACTTGTTTATTATTATAGTGACTATTTGCTTATAACAGTTCAGTAGTAGTTGAACCTTGAACCATGAACTACTAGATTAACATTAGTTCTTCAGGAGGTATGAGAGACTACATTAGTCATTGATTAGCTAACTGGTACTTAACATAGTCATAAAATTATATTACATTCTGATTAGTTAACACAACTTCCTTAGTATTTGTCAGTAGTGAGTTAAGTGGTATGTTATGAATAATTTACCTTAGTTCTTCAATAAAAAAGTAAGTAGGAAACTATATTCTAAAGTATTACTGACCTTTTGATTGTTTAGAGCAAAAAAAAAAAAAAAAAAAAATTATAAAAAAATAAACAAAGCAGGGATGAAAATAGCCATAACTTGTAGCTTGACCATCAAATAGAGAAATCCTGTGCTTCAAAGGTACAAACATACTGAGTGATGTGGAGAACATATGAAAAAAAGTTGTATTCCACCTCAATCAAAAAAGTTTTCTACAGCTCCTAAATCTGTTAGTGTTTTTAATTTGTACCCACTGGTCTCATGCATTTTCCTGATGTTACCCAATACACAGGAGGATGCTGCCTCTACACAAAGATTGTAAAATCTCATGAAGGCATTGGGTGTTGCCCAGCCCACAGCCCTACAAAATCTCTGCTAGAGAGGCACCATGTGCCAGCGCCCGGGAGGAGGCAGCACTCTAAGTGGAATAAACCCTCTCTCCTAGGGGATCACTTGCAAGTTCACCACCTGATCCCAAAGGGGAGTGGTGGAAACCTTGGGCACATAACCAGGTCAGGGTCGCAAAGTAATTTGAGTTTCAGCCAGAACAAATTCAAGGCACAATTTGCGTGCAGGTCCTCATCCTCTTCATCGTGAGCGCAACAAGGAGCAAAGTTTTGAAAGACAAAAACATCATCTCAACTGAGTCTAGCAGCTCAAAGCTGAAAGGAGGACAGAAAGGTCCAAAGAAGGGATGAGGTGCGGTTTAGGAGGATTTTACTTTCTCATACCCCTGAAGAAACTGATGAAAAGGTGATGCCTCGCAAGGACAGAATGTCCACTGACTTTTGACTTTTAAATTGGAGGGGGACAGACTCTGCTTCAACCTTTCCTGTAGAAAAGAAGGCACCATGCAAACAAGTATCTGTGGGGGTCCTCTCAGCGAGAGAAACACAAATTAATGAACAGACCCCACTTCAGAGCATAGGCTTGCCTCATAGAGGGGGCCCTAGCCTGTGTGATAGTATCCACCATGGCCTGGGGAAGGCCACAGAGGTCTACTGTGTTCCACTGTGTCACATCCAGAAGCCAGTTATGCAGGTTCCATAGATCAAGGAAAGGGTGGTAAAGGAGCCTCCATTCTCCAGGTAGGGTGAGTTGTCATGAGAGCACGTCAGCGGCATGATTTAACTCTCCCAGAATGTGAACAGCCCCAGCGATTTGAACGCCTGACACCAGAGCAGGAGACGGTGGGCAAGTTGCGACAAGCGACGAGAGCGGACCCCACCCTGGTGGTTGATGCAACATGCTTGCCCTGTAGAAGCAGTCAGAATCGGCAAAGGCAATGGCTGTGCCACTGCAGTCGAGGTCCCATCCAGGAGCCTGATGCTGCATGCCCACCGACTCGGAGAGTGCCCTGATGCCATGCCCATCTTGGGAATTGGCCCTGCAGCCGATGCTGAAGGAGTCTCATATGTTCAAGTGGCGTAACTGCGGCTGCCATATGCCCCAGGAATCTCTGAAAATGTTTTAGAGGGACCACTGACTGTGTACGCTCATCTGTAAGATGTGCATCATACTGACCAAATCCAGCTCTATACCAAGAAAGGAGATGTTGTCCCAGTTGACCCAAAGCCCCAGATGGCTGAGGTATTGTAGGACCAGATAACTGTGTTGGCTTAATGTCCCTGTTGAGGGGTTGTCTCCTTAGGTGTTTCCTGGGGCGAAGCAGGTGTAGGAGCCACAGAGGGAGCCCTCGGAAATTGCCAGATGTAGACCTGCTGCCGGTGCTTTGGTATCACACTGGGGAAAGATGTGTTTGATGGGCTCCATCTGTTTCTGTGCTGCCGAGAACTGCTGGGCAAAGTCCCCAACAGTGTCAGCCTGGAAGAGGCAGCCTGGGAGATGGGTGCGTTGAGAAAGAGCACTTTGTCTGCATCACTCATCTGCACCAGGTTCAGCCAGAGATGGTGCTCCTGGATCAACATAGTGGACATCACCTAACCGAGGGACTATGCAGAGCGAAGTCAGCGACCATGCATGAACCTTGGGTCAAACCTTCCCGTGTGTAGCTTTTGAGCACCTTGGCATGGTGGACCTGCAGGATAGCCGTGGCATGCAGGGCAGAGGTGGCCTGGCCCGCAGCACTCTAAGCTTTGACAAAGAGAACTGATGACAGCTTATAAACTTTGGACAGATTTCCTCGAGGTGGCAGCATTTTGCGGGCATAAATGAATCACAACTGCAGGCTCCAACTGGCAAATTGAGCTGGGTAGCAGGCGAGGTTAGCCTCATAATAAATGAGAGTCGCTACCTTAGTGAAGGCATTGAACATGCATTTAAAATGTGGGCATGAACCATCAAGTACTGTACCCAGAAGCACATGGTCAGGAAGACATTTTGAGAGACACTCTCATTACTACGCAGCTGTAGGAAATTGCTCTTTTAGCTAGCTTGCTCAGGGGAAGGCACACAATTTGCAAAGCCAGGATGATCAATTCTGAATTGCAGAGGAAAACACAACCAAAAATCGCCTGCAGCTCCACGTTGTCTTCTTTCTCCTTCAAATCTTCTTTGCTGCTCTAGAAGTGACTGGGTCCAAAGTAGAAATCTGAATGAGTGGTTGCACGACATCTTATATACCCATATGTACGTGGCCTGACATGTAAATTCCACTCGCCAGTTTTCATTAGTATTTTCTCTTTAGCTCATAGGTGATTGGGTTCCCGGGCAGGACCCCTATGACGTCAGTCAATGATGTAACATCATAGTGACTGACTGAAAGGGAACTTATTATTCAATCAAAATGACAAATCATTGAAAGTCGATTCATCAACATTTATGTACTACCATGCACAAGTCAAACTTTTGCCATTAATTTTTAACAGTTTTGTTTGTTTGTTTGTTGTTGTTTTTTTTACATTGTTAAGAGATGTTTTCACGTGAATTGCTCTCTGAGGCTCAGAAGGGCAAAATTGCATGTTGCCTGTCTAGTATACATCTCATATATTTGTTGCTGGTTTCTTGAAATTGGATGCATGGTTATTGCATTATTGAATTGAAGGGGTTTGTGCTAAACTAATGAGATTTCCTGTCATGAATGACAGATGTTGACAGTGGCTGAGAGTAGAAAAATCATTTAAACCCCTTTTCACAACTTGAATTAAAAGGTTCATTCAACAGTAATGAAGTTGGTTCTATAGTGCTTATCTACGACCAGGTATAGGTATATATATATATATATATATATATATATATATATATATATATATATATATATATATATATATATTGTGACAATCAGCGTTGCCCTGGTAACCGACAAGGAGCACCTGGCTGCACCCATCACAGGCTGATCAGCCACACCTCATCTAGAGCGGGCTTTATAAGCCACGTGAGGCATGTTACGGGGTGGGTGGGGGTGACCGTGCTTCCATGAGACTGAGCACTAACGCCTCTCTTTATTCCTCAGACAGCAGCTATGACCGATCAGCCCCCTCACAAAGGAGCATAGCATGGACCCACCCTCAGATTCTTCACTAAAAATGACAATATATATATATATATATATATATATATATATATATATATATATATATATATATATATATATATATATTTATATACAGTATATATACACACATGGGTCCTCATATAATATAATCTCTCTCAGTATTGACCAATTGTAGCCATTTAGTCATGCACTAGCAATATAACATCAGTATGATATATCCATATAAATTTAGGGTGAACTAACGTGTGATTAAGTTAACATGCAAAGATTTGATATTTGTTTGCTCACATCGCCTTATTCGTGGACACCCAGATCACGCTGTCTAGTCCGCTGAGCAGAGATGATCAACAGAGCAGCATGCTGATTCCCAGTCAGAGTGTAAATAATAATTACATTCACTGACACTTAGAGTAAAGTCTAAAATATTTGAGTAATTTTACTTGATTACTGCCCTTAAATATTACAGTAATCAATAAGTACACAGTAATAAGTAATACAGTAATAAGCACACAAATTTCTATTTCAGTTATGGCTTTTGTAGCATTTGTACTAATCAGACACAAACTATTGGTTATTCTTAACAAATAGTACCTAATGCCCCTTTACCCAACCAAGGGGCTAATGAAATCACAACTATGGGTTTGTGGACCTTTCCATCGTAGTACATCTCCAAAAGACAGAACAGGCCCCAGATTCCCCAGGCAACCAACTGATATTGTGGTTTATGACCTAAAAGGAATGTTTGCAGAACATTTTTTTTCGGAGAGACACATAATGTCCTCAACAATAGACTTTTCTCTAATCGATTCACAGGAAAACCTTTCTTTAAATGAAAAACACATATCCTTCAGATCATTGAGCACATTGTAGTTGTTCTTGTGTATTGTCTTTGGTATTGTATGATGTTTTAGGCTTTTTTATGATAGATCCCTAGTTAATATCACCTCTTCTTAGCCATGTTTGATATCTATGGACTCATCTTCAGACGTTCTAGTGATGAGTGTATATTACATTTTGATACCTATACATTTAAGGTTATAATAATCTTTACTAGTTGCCTATCAAACCTCAATCCAGTGTATATGTAAATGACCATGCTTAGAGACAAAGAGTCATAAAACTCTCCCTCCAAAAGTTCAAGACATCATTGGCTCTTTGACCTACAAGATGTGTGACCTTCACAGACCTCAAAAAGCTTTGATCCAATGCCCTGTCTCAGTCGTCTTCTACCTTCTTCCACATCTCACAACTTCTCGTCTCCACTCTGGCGGGCTGGGGACAGCTCAGTTGCCATCCTGTAGGATCTGGTGCAAGATCTTGTAAACAATCAAGGTCTTGACATTCCATTTAAGCAAAGATCCTTGGATCTCAGGAGATATTCCTCTTAGCTCTTTTCACCTTCTACCTCGGAAGAAACTCTCATTCATCATGAGTCATGACATCTTTGGAGATCATCACTCTTCAAACCAGAAGAATGTGAGTGCAAAAAGTCCAAAACCTTGGAACTATCAAGACTTTCATTCCGAGACTGCATCTGAACCCTTACCAACGAGGCAATGCAAGTATAGTACATAAAACTAGGTTTAATATTAGTTATAGACCCCGTTATAAATGGTGCTGATTGTTTACATGTGGTTAACAGACTCTCCATATCTTCATTCTCTGCTTTTCCTGATGGTTTACCATCAAGCCTTCTTTTCACTGTAATGTATTTATGCTTGTGTGTTCAGTTATGTGAGTTAGCATTTAGTTAATAAATGTTCTTATGAACATTCTTATTTTTTTAATTAAATTTTAGTGTTTTGTATGTTTGCTTAACTGTAATTCATATTTGATTGTAATTCAGGTAGTGGATAAGTTGTATTAATAATATGTCTATTAATTCTATTACTGTCCTCATTAATTAAGCCCATTCTTGCATTTTTGTTTGGATGTTTCTAACCTCTGCATCACATTGATATTAAAAGTGATAGTTCACCCAAAAATAAAGATTGTTATGTCATCCTAGAAAAAAGACTTTCTTTCTTCAGATGAACACAAGAAAAGATTTTGTATAATGCAAGGACCACTGCAGAAACCACCCAAAGCGAACACAACAGTGAAATTATTAAAATATTAGTATTTACAATCTTCTTACATATTCCTATTGTTTAAGAAGACACTGATTCATTAAAAGGGTTGCGTGTGTTTTACTGTAATTTTCACTTTGTGTTGTTCTGAAGTGTATTTTTTGATGTGCCATGCTTATGTTATACGAAGAGAGATTGTTTAGTTTAGACTATTTAGATCTTAATTTGTTCTCTTCTGATAAATAAGTCCTTTAATTGATATTGCTGCACTAGATATATGTGTTTGACCTGTGCCATTGTTTTCCCTTTAATCAAAATGTCTGTCAGAAATACAAAATTGTATGTTTTTAATACCTGATTACAATTTAAAGTTACTTTTACTCAAGTATGTTTTGGCCTGATACTTGTACTTTATTTTCACTTGAGCAAAATTATTAAGTACTTTTTACACCTCTGATACGTTCTGCTCTCTCTTCTCTATTTCTCTCTGGCCATTCCAGTCCCTGGCTCTGTATAAGCAACTTATCTCCATGGTTACCATAACTAGATCATACAGTCGTCATGCAAGAGAAATGTAACATTTTGCAGTTAGTGCATTATGTATCTGAAATTTAAACCATGTTGATAACAAGGTTCTTTATCCTATATGGAAATGCACATGGAAATATCTTTGAATACTGTACTGTGAGAATCTGGGATCTTCACAGTTCGAAAGAAGTGAATCATTTGATGTTTATTTGATGTTTATTGGCTCATTCTGATGCAACACATCAATAGTAAGGAGGCAAACTGCCTGCTGGCATCATTTTGCTGTGTGTTTCAAGAGAGGAGACAATGTTTATTTTACTTTCTATATGAAATTGTGTTAAACTTCTCTAAATAGTTAACCTAAAGTAACCAAAAGTCTGAGACCACTGTTGAAAATGCTTCTGTTTTTGCATTTTTTCTATTTTAAAACCATTTTATATGTATTACATTAGCTTCATAACAATTTCAAATGTAATTAGGTAAACCTACAATGAAAAATACTTATTTAATAATCTTAATCTTATAAAATTGTGTTTATTTTGATTATTTTATGCACCTAACATGACCTAACATTGTTATAGAGGAAATAATGACATAGAAAGTGTAAAATATAGAACATGTATTATTCATTTTACACCAAAACTTTTCTTTTTTTAATTTTTTTTACTTTGCTATAAAGACAGAAATGAATACCACATTTATATTGTGTGGTATCACATTAATTCAGTGTCTTTGAAGCTCATTGCCCTTGTTCTCCATGAACACATGTTGCCTCCTCCACTTCGATTTGAAGTATTCTGTGTATTCTTCACACATGCGTGTAATTTCATTTATTGATTAGTGTTGTGTGTCACCTAATGGATGCTGATGGGAGTGAGCCATGTTGCCACAGTGAACATTATCTATCAGCCCTGTCTATATGTCTGTAAAGTTAATTGAATGACCTTTCATAATGAACACAATTATCTCTATTTAGTCCTTGGAGGGCTGAATCAACACAGAGACAGAGATACTGTGTCCCTGAAGCATGGTTAGTTTATCTTTTCAAAGACTGCTCTTATCTTAATTGGTTTGTAGGTGGAAAAAAATAGTCCTTTTGGGGGGGAAAATAAAGCTTTTTGATGATTCCTCCAGACAGTTTCTTTCGGTATAAAAACAGAAATTACACGGAACAATGGAGCAAACCATTTGTTTTAAAAATGCTTGTTTTTTTGCTCATTAAGAATTATTGTCAGCATTACAGATTCACCATTAAAACAGACAGCAAAGTCTTTTATTGTCACTCCATTATTACAACAATAATCCATATTCCCTCATTGTTCTTCTTTCTTTTTAAAATGTGTTTGCACTTTAAATTACCCAGCCTGCACATTTTCTGTCAATGTTTCTTCATGAGAAGCATATATTTAATAATAAATAATTGTCATAATGAACACCTCTATCAGTTAATCAGCTATAGAATTAAACTGCAGCATGCACACAGTCTCTCAGTATCATATTTTTGAAGCTGAAAGACATTTGTATTAAAATCTTTAATGATATGGAAACTTACGTTGTATAATCCCGGAAATGCAGCACTTTTTCGTAACTTCTGGTTTATTGGAGTGTATATGGACCGATTTATTCTAAACCCTGTCTGAAAATTTAGACCCCAGTAGTTAATGCAACATTAAATATCACCTCAGATGACTTTTTGCCTTGATCTTGTTTTTTTTTTTCAGCTCCCTCTCAAGTCAAATTGGACAAGCCCTGTAATTATGACTGTGAAAAGACATTCAAACAGCATATGCATTTGAAAATCATGTAGAATCTATTAGAAACTTTCTTCTCAGGCAGTTTGTGGAAAATGATTCTGGATCAATCAAACACATTTGTCTTGCTTTTCAATTGGAGTCATTATAGAAAATCACCATCTTCAGAACGTGTTTACTGCTGACAAACTGAAATATGTGTTCTCTACTGGTCGCTGGGAAGCCGTGATAGACAGAAGTTCGCATTATTCTTACAAATGTTTTTTTTTTTTTTTTTTTGGCCAGACAAACAATTATAGTTGAGGAATGGAAAAATAATGATGTGTTGGATTTCAGTCAGAGGCCATTACAGTTTCCTTCCTTCATTTCGTTTGTGTGTGCTTGTTACCAAAATGATACTCTTAATGAGATTTTCCTGGGAATACACACACACACACACACACACACACACACACACACACACACACACACACTGGTTTGCTTAGCTATGTAAAAAAAAATTAGGTAATTCTATAGACTTTCTAAGACAATAACCTTCAGCATTTTTAGAATTAAAAAAATATAGCCTATATGTTTTTACAGATAATATTTTGGTATTTTTATTTTACTTCTGGGTATAAATTTATCCACAAAATATGGTTAAGTGCATTTTTTAGGTGCATACACAAATATGCAATTTTGTCTGATGTGCAGATGCCAAACCATAAACGCATAGTCATATCTTTTAATTTGTATTCATGACTAAGTGCTTGCATGAAGGACTTAAATATATTTGACTGTAGTTAAGAACGAAAATACAAAATACAGTATTCACTGTTAACACATCAACATCCACATTTTATTCTAAAGGCTAATAAAGACCATAACCACTATTAAAGATCTGACAGTCTAAAATGAGCCTGTTCAGATATACAATCATGTGAGATGTCTTATACATGGGTATGACGCAACGCAAAGCCCAGGTCAAGCGACAGTGAGATTGAGTCCTGAGCTGTCTCATACATTCACACCACTGCAGTCAGTGATAAATACTGCTCCTGCTGCCGAGAGAGTAGGGAAAAAAACGAGCGGGCGAAAGAGAGAGAGACATTAACTACAGGGCAAGCAGCCAAATTCATTGGTCCATTGCAACTGCCTCTCTCTTCCCTCTGAATGACAGTTGGATCACAGAGGTGCCACCTACTGTGTGAGAAGAGAAGAATGAAGGATGAGTGGAGAGGAGAGGATCGTTTAGCCTGCGGCATATGGTGCTTTGCCAGATATATTGGAGAGGCTCTACATTGTATTTATGAAAATGATAAATGACATATGTAAGCGTTTTAATTTGTTCAGGTGTTTAGAAAACAGTAGTTTGCTGTTGCAGCTGATCATAGCCATATTCTCCTCTGTTCCTGATGAGGTTCTAATGAGTTTAGCACTTCTGCGACTCCAATTAAAGTGTTTATCTTGGAGTCTCAGCTCAATTTTTTTAAAAAGGAATACTTCACACAGAAATGAAAACTCTATCATCATTTACTCACCCTTATGATGTTCCAAACCTGTATGACTTACTTTAATCTGTGGAACATTAAAGTGAATTTTTGAATCCTAGCCATATAATGAAAGTTAAAAAGGGCGGCAGCTGGTAATAGATAATAATTAAAAAACAAAGCATTACATATTTTTTATATTTACGTATATAACGAGGAGCCAACGACAGACACAGTGGGCGTGGCGTCATTTTATTAACAGAATATACAAAAAAATAAAGTGTCCAGGGGAAAAAGTGTCCAAATAAACGGGGGAACTGGTGTCCTCGTCGTGCTGCAGGGGGAGTGCAGGTCAGGCAGTGCTCCAGGGGGAAGGGTCCAGGTAAGGGGCGGAGTCCGGCGGCCACACGCGCTCCACTCTCTGGTCCGGGGCGCGAGGGGCGGCATCTCCGCACTTCTTCCTCCGGTTTTGGCATGGAGAATTTTTAGTGAAAAATTAAATTTCGTGTTTTGTTCACCCTTATGATTCTAAACCCATCAGGCAAACATACATCCGTTGTGCACAATATTCAATATTTTGCGTTGATTAATGTGTATATATGAGAATAAAAAACTAATTAAATCTGGTCATCAAATAAATTACTATTATTATATATATATATATATATATATATATATATATATATATATATATATATATATATATATATATATATATATATATATATATATATATATATATATATATATATATATATATATACTACAATTTGTGAGCAACATAAGGGTGAGTACATGATGCTGACTTTCATTTAGTCAGTTCACTTAAATAGAGCTGGCCATGGTGCTGAAGTGTGAGAGTGAACCAAACTGTGTGGATGTTGTCCGTGGTGCTAGAACACAATAATAGCCACACTACATACAATATCTCCTAGCAAAACAAAACAATTTGCACACAATACGAACAGTCAAGACTGAAAAAAACAAACAAAAAAAAAAACATCTTTTCCACAGATATTGATCTATTGCTCTATCAGCACATGTCACTTTAGATACCCTTTCTATTGTATTACACCCATTTTCTTTTAAGCCTCTCTTTCATCCCACGTAGTTCTTCAGCGTTCTTACAATACAAAACCACCAGTATTGATAAATTCATCAACTTGAGTATTTTCATAGAGGATATTTGCTCCGCAGACAAGGCAGATAAATAACTAGAGGAGAATTGGATTTCATTTTTTGTTCCCCTCAACAACAACCAAATTTTTATGTTCCCTCATTTTTCCCCCCTCATGACAACCACAACATGTTCTTATTAAGACAGTTATTTGAGGACACAGAGGGAGTTCGTTGTTGTTTCAGCTCTATACAGATAGTATACAGAGAAACAAAACAGCTTTTCTCCAGAAAATCTAAAAAAGCTAAACTGTACATTATTGTTTTTTTGAATAGGCTAAATTAAAAGTTAAATAAGAACTAAATAAGAACTGTGAATAGTCTACCCAGACAACACAAAGTGGTTACACAAAGTAAACAGAGTCAGACATAGAAGTAGGGATCAGCATACGTGACATACGGTTAAGTGTGCAATACTAGTATACAGTTGAGAGTGCAAACTATTGTGGATGTGTGGAGGTAGATAACTATGTGGTCATGTGTGTATGAGAGTGGGTGGTAACAGCTAGTCCTCTACTGTATTCGAGTGAGTTCTTATGCCTTCATCAAGTCATGATGCATGGGGGAAGAAGCTGTCACGCAGTCTGACTGAGGGCCTGAGGGGTGAGATCGATCTTCTCAGCTGTCCTCACTATCTGCTGCAGGGTCTTGAAACCTGAGAATTTGTACTTACTGAACCCAATAGTGATGGAGCTGCTCAGGATGCTCTTGATAATCCCTCTGTAGAAAGTGTTTTTTTTTTTGCTAAATAAACACTAAGGAATGCGGTGCTCTTGACGATCTTTGCGGAGGAGCCATCATTGTTCAGTGGGAGGTGGTCTCTCTGAGCTCTCCTAAAGTCAACAACCATCTTTTTTGTTTTATCCACATTCAGGGACAAGCTGTTGACTTTGCACTATAGTCTGTTAGTCGGTGCACCTCCTCTCTGTATGCTGACTCATCGCCTTTGCTGATGAGACCCTGCGAGTTTTGTATTAAGCCCACAGCTTTCACCTTAGTAACTCTGAGGGTGATTTTGAACGGAGCGAATGTTATTGATATTCAGAGGAAATGCCAGTTCAGAACTGTCTAGAGAGATTGTGGACAGCAGCCAGGCAATGATGTGAAGGTTCGGGCCCTGCACTGTCTCGGTAGTCAGCTTCACTCTATATCATTATATGTTTTTGTGGCACTGTATTTCAGGCTTAAACCTAATGCGACGTAGGTACAAATGTGTTAGATCTATTACAGTTTAAAGGAATAGTTCATACAGAAATATAAAACGGTATAGCGCCATAAAACATTAAAGTCAGATCTCTTAGAAGTGGCAAACTCCCTGAAAACTGCAATTGTTTAGCCTCTTGAAAAAAAAAAACTATATGGATGACACCATATTGAGCAACTACAGACCATTGTCAAATCTTAATTTTATGCAATATATTTTTTTATCAGCTGAGCAACTTAAACAAGCTTAACTCAAATTGTGTTGAGCTTTCTGGGTTGGTTTTCAAATAGTTAATACAACTCTTGTTCGACTTGTTTATACTCCGATTGAGTCAAATAATGAGAAGGATATCGTATAGCGTATTGCAGCCCCATTGACTTTCTCTGCCAATGCACAGATGAAATTAACGGTTAAATGTGCCAAAACCTTCTTCAATCAAAAGAAAAAAAGAGAACACTGAAGTCGTTTCATGTGAAAACAAAAATACATTTCTCAAGGTGAATGCATACCTTTTTTAGGGGACAAACTACAAAAAATCAAGCCAAAAATCTTGGTGTAATTCCAGGGTCAGTTCTTATTTTTAGTAGACATGTCAAATCAATAACTAAATCAGCATATTATCATCTCAAAAACACTGCAAGAACATTTTGTTTCCAATCAAGACCTGGAGAAACTCATTTATCACCAGCAGGGTGGACTGTTGCAATGCTCTTTTTATTGGCCTTCCCAAAAATACCATTAGACAGTTGCAGCTCATACAAAACACCGCTGTCAGGATTCTGACTAGAACCAGAACATTTTTATGTTGTTTATTTACACTAGAATTGTGGTTCATTTAGGATCTCAACACATATCAGATGTTATAATGCCTCGCAGTTGGAACCATTACCAGAGGAGATCAGACGTGCATTGACCAGTCAAATCTAGACTCAATACTCATCTGTATAGCTTTGCATTTACTGAATGACATCTGACTGAATGCACTGTATTTTATGTCTTCATGTTTTATTCTGAATGGATTTACTTCAATTTAATAGTACTTTTTTAAAATAAATTAAAAATGTTAATTATTTGCTTTTATTGTATCACTCTACCTGGTGTAATTGCATAAATGTACCTTGGCGTATGTACCAAAAATGTACCAGCTAGTACATAAAAAAAAGAACATTAGAGGCAGTAAAACTCTGACACTTTTTATTCCTTTTTACACAAATGTGCAGTTTTTCGATTACTAAAGCTTTTAAAAATTTACAGAATAAATAAAATGACAGAATATCATGTTATATAATGTCATATTAATATGCTGGATATTTGTAAACTGATGGTTTTGAACATAGACAGTAGGTTAGTACAGAGATGTAGTTGAGAGGAGAGGAGCACCGTTAAAATCCTGTGTAACTACGGTTAGACAAAACCAGGTGTCACTAACACGGTGCCTGCACAGGGCACCCGGTCGCCCAAAGGACCACATGAGTCGCCCGCGGGCCTGTTCCAAAAAATAGCACATCTCATAGAGAGCTGCGTCTAAAAATTAATTTTGTTCTGTTGCTATTATTTTTAATCACACTTGTATGTATATAGATTTAAAAAATACTATCTTAAAAATACTTTAAGGTTAACGCGCACAATATTTACCTATGGGCAGTAAAGTAGAGCTTGTGGGATGTGGAGAGTAAGCTAGCGGGCGCTGTATGCACTTTCGTACCCCAAAAACATGGCAGAAAAAAGAAAGAAAACGTATCTCTTTCACAGTGAATGGGAAGAGGAGTTCTTTTACGACTGTAAAAAGAAACCTGCGTGTGTCTGATTTGCGGGACGACCGTGGCGACAGCAAAACGGCACAATGTGGAGAGACATTTCAATACGTGTCACAAAAGCTACCATGATAAATATCCACCTGCAAGCGCCCTACGGGCAGAAAAAGCCCGTGAGCTAAAGACCGCTCTGGGTAAGCAACAGTCTTTTTTTACGAGGCCGGCCAAAAACTCACAAAAAGCAACCGAAGCCTCGTTTAGAGCTACACATTTTCTGATCAAGAAAAAAAAGGCATTTACAGATGGAGAAGTTGTCAAAGAAGCGATGTTATTAATTGCTAACACTGTATTTAAAGACGAGAAAAATGGAAGCGACCTAATCTCCACTCTTTCCGACGTCCAACTGGGGGCATCTACGATGGCAAGACGAGTATCAGCTATGTCCAGTAACTTGGTCGATCAGTTGGAGCAGGATCTGGCGAAGTGCAAGTGGTTTAGCCTCCAGTGCGATGAGTCCGTGGACAGCAGCAGTACAGCGCAGTTATTGGTTTTTATCCGGATGGTGTTTAATGATTTCTCCACAAAAGAAGAACTCCTGACACTACTGCCCTTAAAGACAACTACGAGAGGAGTTGACATTTATAACACGGTGAAGGAGTTTTTCGTGCAGAAAAAGGTGCCATTGGAAAAGCTGGTAGCGGTGACAACAGACGGGGCTCCTGCTATGGTCGGTCGACAGACAGGTTTCATCGCTCACTGTAAACGTGACCCAGACTTCCCCAAATTTCTGCATTACCATTGCATCATTCACCAGCAGGCGTTGTGTGCGAAAGTGATCGGCTTTGGGCACGTGATGACTCCCAGTGAAAATCATAAACAACATCCGCTCCAAAGCAAAGCAGCACAGGATTTTCAAGGTACTATTAGAGGAGATGTCAGCAGAATATGGGGACCTACTGCTACACACAGAAATCAGATGGCTCAGCAGAGGACGAGTTTTGCATCGTTTTTTGTCTCTTTTGCGTGAAATCAAAGAGTTCATGCAGTCCAAAGGCGAAGATGTCTCACTGCTAGAGGACACAGAGTGGACACTTGACCTTGCATTTTTGGTGGACATTACTGGGAAACTAAACCTCCTGAACTGCCAGCTGCAAGGCAAAGGTAAGACTGTTGTCGATATGATAAGTGCTTTAAAATGCATTTAAAGCCAAAATGAATGCATTCTCTGCAGATTTACAGAGAAAAAAAAGTTCTGCACTTTCCTCTGTGCAGTCAGTGCTGAAAGACAATGCTTCTGCATCTGAGACATTTGAAAAAGTGGCAGAAAAGTACATTGAAGTAATAAACAGACTTGGGCAAGAGTTTGAGAATAGGTTTTGTGACCTTCATCAGCTTGAACCATGTGTGTTCTTCATTTCCAACCCTTTCATGAATGGGGACACCACATGCTTTGCTGAGCAGTTAAGTGCAACGTTCAACTTGGATGCTGGACAGGTGGAGATTGAAATTATAACATTGCAAAATGATCTCCATCTCAAAGCCTACCAGGCTGCACCAAACTTTTGGCGCCTTGTTGACACAGAGAAGTACAGTGGAGTATGCACAGCAGCCATGAAGGTTGCCAGCCTGTTTGGCTCAACCTATCTCTGTGAATCAGCATTTTCTGACATGAACTTCATCAAAAACAAACACAGAACACGCCTCACTGATGCACATCTGAGAGACTCACTCACAGTTGCAGTGTCAAGTTACACACCAGATTACAACACACTGGTGAACAGCATGCAATGCCAGTCTTCCCACTAACCAAGGACGGATACCAGATGTAGTCAGTGACAACATGGTAGTGCCATGGCAAAGTTGAATTAAAATATTGAAGAATTGTGTTCAATTTAAAAGTGTGTTCATGACATTTAAAAGTTATAATTTTGTTAAACATAACACAGACTTGGCCATTAGTTCAAAATGTGAAATAAAAATGTATTACATATTTAAAAATATATGTAAGTTGATTTTGTTTAACATTACATAATTGTTAACTTTTTTGAAACATGTTGCAACATAGTTCATGATTTGTTAACAGGGCATGTCAGTGGCTTGTGCAAATGGGATATTTTTTGCTAAAATGTAGTGATGTAAGTGATCATCTGAAAATGTAACAAATACTGTGATTAATAGAGATAAAGTGTTGAATATTGATATCTGTTTCCCACCTTGTTGTCATTTTTGATAATCATTGTTAGAAATCATTAACATGATCAGTGTCTTTACATAGGTGAGTATTACTAATCATTATAAATAATGTATAACTAAAGGCAAACTGAGCAAATTTGTTATTTCAGAAGAGCGTATCAAACTGGTAGCCCTTCGTATGATTCAGTAACCGTGAAGTAGCTCTCAGTTTCAAAAAGGTTGGTGACCCCTGGACAAAACAGTTCAAATCTGCATAAAAGGAAGTACGATTGCATCAACATATGCGTTTTTAAATTAATTTTGCATTCGTTAACAACAATACGCATCCTATTTTAATGTAATAAAAATGTGCCAGGGTTCACGATGGAACCTGTTTTTAGCGATATTCATTGGATATTTTTTGTCCGTCAAACATGCAGTAAGGTACGTAAAAACGATGTTGCACAGAGGTACATATTTTTATGAGACCAGGTTTGAATTACCATTGTGTATAACTCACCTCAAACACATTAATATGCAAAATATTCATGCTGCTTACTCCAAACAAAAAAAAAGAACATTAACTAATTTGAATAAATGTAAAACGCTGTAAAGTGTTACCCAGAATGTTTGAACTTTTCTTGTAAATGACTAATGTTTAGAGAGACAACGTAATTTACTTTTTGGCAAACTGGTGCATGGCAAATTTGTATAATTGGAAATTCTGAGCTACAGAGAAAGGTAAAGAAGAAAGAAGAGATTTGACTCTATGTCCCTCTTCATCAAAACTGTTTATGAGTGCTCACGTATCTCCTGTTCCCCAGGTTCTCTCCTGCCTCTTTCACACAACTCATAAACCCACAGAGCAGCCCAAGTGTGTGTCTTTGTGCACGTAAGATTTTTTTACTTGGCTATCACGAATAGACACAGAAGGAGTGTTTTATCAAGCACTCTTTGAATCTGGATTCTTTTTAAACAATGTATCAGGTGTCTCAGCCAGTGCCTCGTATCACTTTCAATTTTTTTAATCAAGATCCACAAATTCACGACACGACGACAGGAAAAGCAGTGCATCATCTAAGTGCATGTGCGTCCAGAAGATTCGGTCTCTGTTGTATTTCATTGTAAAGAATTTCTAGCATCTCTCTTTAGATTTAACTCAATGTCAGATAAGAGCAGAGAGCTGCTGTATGTTTCCATAGCAACCACATCCTACTTCTCTGCGTTACAGTCTCCACTAAATCATGTGTTGCTTATATGCAGTCATTTAAAACGGTTTAATCTTTGCGAACTGTTTATTGCTAGTACAAGGGAACAACAAGAAAAATACACCATATTTTTGTTATACACATGATACTGTTTGTTGAATGTGGATCTCAGGTACCAAATAATCAGATATGCCATATGTGTCACTCACAACATCCTCAACAAAAATCATCGTTCAGAATGACGGTGTTCTTTGTATCTGTGATACACTGTGGATCATGAACAGCAGTTTTAAAATGTCCTAACCGGTAGTTGAACCTCAGGGATTGTCAAGTTTGATTCACATTCTGAAGTCTGACACAAAATATGGTAAGCTAACTTATAAAAAGGTTGTCCTTTAAGAAAATCTTCTTTTCTTTCACTCCATACGTTCTCTCGAGAATTTTGCTCTTCTGTGATTGAAGCATGAGTCAAAATTAGGCTTTCTCAAAAGCCAGGAATCCAAAAGTCCTGTCTTCGTCCAAAAAACAAACTGTGGTGTAAAATGTGACAAGACCTCTTGCTGTGTGTGAGTGCGTCATGCAAGATATTCTTCCAATTTTAATATGCAGAAGGAAGAAGGAAGGAGGGGGGAATTATAATAATAACAGCAACGATATCAATAATAAAACAACTTAATGTTTGTCTGCAATTGTGGTTGCTAGAAAATTTTCTTTAAAAAATGTAACAGCCATACTATTATACTTTTCAATACTTATATGTACATGTCATTAAAGGAATAGTTTACCCAAAAATGAAAATTAGTTGGAAGTTTATTCATCTGCAGGCCGTCCAAGATGGAGATGACTTCATTTCATCATCAGAACTAATTTTTTTTAAATTTAGCATTATACCACTTGCTCACCAATGCAGTGTCAATTACTGCCGTCAGTCGGTCCATAACCCACATCCATCAATTGAAAAGCTGTGCGTTTGTAATAAATCAATCGTTTAAAAAATGTATACCATTGCTTCTGGCTAAGAAAGTAGTCCTCTGTGCATCAGTATGAATTTGTTACTGTTAATGTAATGGTATATTATATATACTGCTTTTCGAGCTATTGGTTTTTTTGAAGTAAAATGTACTAATAACACAGATCGCATGATATATGCATCATATAAATACACTTCAGTGTTGAATGAAATTAGCTTAACATAAATTGTAACACTCCAATATTCATAACTGTATAAAAATTCAGTTTAACATAACAAGGAATTTATCAAAAGCGAAACTGAAGTAATAGAAAATACAGCAAGCGCAAATTCATTTATATGGTAAAAAGTAATAAATCTGTACAATATGCCATTTCAAACATGACGAATGAATCCATTGCTCTAACGGTAGCCCACAGATGTGCTATTATTTGACAAGAATGCTTTATCTATAACACAGTTCTTTGAAATGCAACAAGGATGTGATGTGTGATGACTTCTCATGTTGGGTCTGTACAATATGTTCTGTGCTAGCATGGACATCACTGCAAAGAGATATTACCTCCCCCATTTCTTTCAATGCCTATAATCACATGGCCTGATTATATAACATTCTGTGTGGTGGACATGTGAAAAATGTGCAACATTATTTTGAATATACATTGTATAATAATGACGTCCCTCTGTATTATAAAGGTAAAAGAATGCAATGTCCTCAGTACAGCTTTACTAATATGTACCTAAGGTGCCTAAGGTACTAATGTCCCGTATAGGGATAAATAAGGTAAAAAGACGAAACTTTAAGTCTTTGTACTTTAGGCTATTGATCAACCAACATGGTCACTATTTTATCTGGACCCCTCTCACTCTGCTAAACCCCACGAAATAAATAGCATAATATAATGACAAAGGCCCACAAATCCACAAAGCCTTCTATTTTGTCGCTTAACCAAGCATTTCCGTGTGAAAACTAAAGCATTTTGTTTGTGAATGATAAGATGATTTAGACGGCCACTTTCAGTCTGTCTGCCTGCCAAGGATATTGTAAACTGAGTGAGCATGGTTTGGCAGAGCTTTCACTGACAGAGGAAGTCTATCTTAAGCTCTTCAACATAAACTGTTACAGCTTCAGGTACATTAGCTGATTGTGTGCCATCACTTTAAGGCTGGCTAACAGCGGCTGGCGGGTCAGGTCTAATTAGACAGGACTCAACACCTGCAGGCAGGGCTAAGGAATGTGTGCAGCTGTTCTCCCAGCTGTCGGATAGCTGCACTGATCAACTGATCACGGCTTCCTCCATCATATTCCCACACATATGAGCTGGATGCATTCAAACTGTCAGTTCATTTATCTTGCCTGCCCTTCTATATCAGTTCCATGGTACAAACCAGCACACTGTAAGTAGATTTTCAGGTTAATGTGTCCTGGAGTTCTTTATTTGGATAATAAGTAACACTAACCGTAATGGAGAATGTCAAGCTGTCCAGTGGTCTCCTTAGCTGAAGTTAAGATCAAGGGGTCCAAAAAGCCCAGGAATCTAAAGTATTCAGAATATTTGTCTGGCCTTCTTAATCTGTCTGAGAATGTAAGGCTGAACCATGTAATCCAATAAAATCTGTTTACATTTACATGTAAATAGGCCATGTTTTGTTTTTATTTTTATTTTATTTTATTACTGTGTTTTTTACTCGCCTCTGAACAAGCCTCTGTATGCTTGGTAAGACTTGGTAAAGTTTTATTCTCAGGGGTTAAAAAAAAGCTTTGGGTGGATGAAGCTGGCCTTGGATCGGTATGAAAGAACTGATTTTCCTCAGAGCATGTGACTGTCAATTCTCCATGATAATCGCATCTGCTGTATTATGCACTAAACTGCATATTTGTAGCATATATTAGACAGATGATTTATTTCTGAATGTCAATGAGCGTAAATGCTATTAACTAAAAGATTACTGTTTCAGAACAATAAGTGCCTAATAAGTAAATGAAGCCTGATGATGATTTACTTTATTGTCGTTGTTGTTGCTTAATGTGAAAGAAAATGTTTTATTTAGAGCAAAGGAGTAATTATTTACATAAGCTGACGTTAAATGTAAATAATCGTATTTTTTTCTAATTTTGAATGTTCCATGAAAACATCTTGTCATTGCTTGTGGATGTTTCTGATCAGAATGAAAACTTTCGAATCAGCCAGCGCAATATTTATATAACATAATCATAGTATAATATGTATTTGTCAGCCTCTCGGTGACTGCTGACGTCTACATGTCGAACCGCTCTGCCTTCGGAGCTCCCCTCAGAAGCGCAAACACAAACAACAGGGTTTTTATAACCAACAATTTTAAACGATTAAAGTGCTGAATAAGTGCGTGTTCGTGTGTGCATTGTGACTCATTCCATTAGACTCATTTTCTGTGTCACCAAGTTTTTCTTGACCTTGACGAAATGCTACAGGCCCACACGTCTGGTCTCTTGCTGGTTGGCATGCCAACAAACTATATCTACGCAAGAGCTATAAGTAAACGTGGTATTCTGTCGAAGCCACGCAGAATTGAATTTTAACGAGCAAATGTAGTCATTTCCCAGGATACTGATACTATAGTGTTTGACAACGTTTTTACTGGCATGTGATGTAAGCATAATTAAACTAAAAATACACTAAAATGCTTTTTAAACGAGTGACATTCAAAACGTGTGAGAACAAAATCGAGAAACGCTGGTGCAATCCGATACAACTAAAAACGGGTAGTTCTTAATTAATTTATGACCTTTTGGATTAAAGTCAGCATCTTTTCATTTCTGTTCCTTTAGATAATTAGAAAGAAGACTTTTCTGTCACTTTGGAAACCGGATATTGACGTGGCACCCCTGACCTCCTGTGTTTGATTATATGGCAGCGTGATGTGCTTTGATTCGACTTCTGCTTATCACAGTCGTAACACTTGCCCACCTTGCTAATAGATGACATGGGGTGAGATTACGTCAAATGCTGTGTAAATGCTTCTCGCTGGTGGCAATAGATTAATAACTGAGTCTGTTCAAATTTATTTCCTACATCGGTTGGAGTATTTACCAGGTCAGCCACGATAAAAAAAAAGAAAAAGAAAAAGATAATTATGCATTGCAAAGATTATACATTACTATTTTCGCTCACTAAGGGCCATGGGACCACCAATGAGAGTGGAAAGTGGGGTGATCTACTGATAACCCACAAATCACAGTAAAGAACGCAGACGCAACATCTCATTTACAGAGTGACCAACGCAAAGAACAATGCAAAGGAGTGTAAGATCGCAGACAATATGCTCAGATAAGTCACAGAAATAAATTACCATTACAAATCGAAATAACTACTATTTAAACTACTATCGCACTACTATATAAAACACAACATTTCTATTTGATAGAAAAGCTGAATTATCAGCAGCCTTCACTCCAGTTTTCAGTGGTAATTGACCATTAAGAAATCATTCTAATATTTTGATTTGGTGCTTAATTATAGTCAATTATTACTGGTGCTCAGTTGCTAATAATAGTTTTTATTATTCTGTCCGCAGTAAAAACAGTTTTTTATTATTTATGTGGAAATTGCGTTCAACCAATACGTTCTTGCTCAGTAAAAGTATGAATCATTGTAATAATATCAGGCTTAGACGAGCGTATTTAGCAACTGTTATAGCATATTAGAATGATTTCTAATTGATCGTGTTACATTGAAGGCTGCAATAAAAGTATGCTCCCACTTTATATGAAATGTCCCAAATACCTGTGTTATAACATAGTAATTAAATGTTTATGTAGCATGTAACCACAGTGTAAGTTCATGCTGACACATAGTATTCTCCGCTGTAATATTTCTGTACTACACACGTAAAAAATAATGTTTTATTAAAAACAATAAAAAATAAACATGAATGGGGAATAGTTCTCACTATTAACTAACTATTAACTATTTTGTCTCAGTAAACTCCTAATTTGCTGCTTACTAATAGTTAATAACTGATAAATTAAGGTCAGGTGGTTAACACTTTATTTTAGGGCTTCTTAGTTTCTTATTAGCATGCATATTACTAGAATATTAGCCATTTATTAAAAGCACATATTAATGCCTTATTCTACATGGCCTTATTCTACATCCCTAATTTAACAACTACCTTACAAACTATTAATAAGCAGCAAATTAGGAAATGACTGAGAGGAAAAGTCAAAGTTATTAGTGATTAAGTGTTCCCTATTGTTAAGTGTTGCTTCTCTAGGGTAGGATTAGGGGTTTAATTGATATGTTTTATCAGTTCAAATAAACAGCCAAAATGCTATTATTATGCATGCTAATAAACAGCTATAGTTAATGGTGAAGTGAAATTAATAGTCCCTAAACTAAAGTGTCATTCCAAACTTTTAACCAGTATAGCGTAACAGAAAGATTGAGTACTGAATAATCACCCTGATTTCATTGACTGCTTAGACTTGGATGATCTATGGGCTTTACATATATTCTAAAATATTTCTGTTTGTTCAAAAAAAAAACTACATTCAGTGACACACTGAGTAAATTTGGTCTGTGGGTGTGAAGCCGTTGTAGATGAAGGTCTGACTGAGATCCGCTGACTCATGCCCTCTTCTCTTGTGCTTCTCCGCCTACAGCATCAGTGCAAGATTGCATGCCATTTAGCAGATGTTTTTCCATCTAAATCATCTTAGAGTGCATTAAATGTAAGGTCGGCCTCCCTAAAGCACTAAACCTTGTTCACACAATAGTAATGAGAAAAAACTGTCCTACCTCGTTTTTTTTAGCCTATTAGGTTATGGGGATCACTACCACCTTATTTAAACATATTTTTTGGACTTTGCGTGTAGCACATGTCGATGCAGGAATAAATCTAGTAAAATAACATTTGCCACAGATGTTAGGCCACAAATAAAAAAAAAATGATTGTGTTTTTACCACTGAACAATGTTTTCCACATATTTATACAGATAGAGATATTTATACAGCTTCCTTTATCACTTTAGGTTATGACCGGAGGTCTAAATGACTAAACAGTGAGAGAAGCCAAGCATTTTGTTTGCATTGGTTCTTAGCTCGGTATTAAAGCTATAATTACATTATAAGTCACAGTATGTCAGGCTCCACTGGAAATTCCTCTGGGGCTCTAGCGTGTGCCGTTTTTGTAACTTAATTAAGACCTCTCTTTGCCTCCCTTGACGATTTAATTACCCCGACCATTTGCTTGCCATGATATGTATTGTATTTTTAGTATATGATAAATTACAAATGAAGACTTTTGCCCTGCGGTTATGTAATCTACGAAATCTCTATTGTTAGAAAAGTGCACAGTTCAAAAGTGTGAGAAAACTGGAACAAAAAGAAATTGCGTCAGAGTATTCTTATGTGCAGATAAATAAACAAATAGACATTTAAATAGACATTTACTGAAAAAGGAAAAAAATTAAACAGAAACAATACTGTGAATAATAAAGTATTCTAAATGCATTTCTGTAGCAATATTTACTATTTAAATGCACAAGATTCATAAAAGAGATTATGTGTTTCAAAAAGATGTTGCTTTTTAATGCAAGTTTTCATGGCCATTTTGGTTGTAACAGGGTGACAGGAATGAGAGGCAAGCGGATCCATATGCAAGCTTTTATTATAAAACATGGTCGTAACACAGACAGGGTCGAATAACAGCAGATGGGTATGGAACGGACTAGACACAAGAGTCTACCTATACTGAATCCAAACGGCAAGGCAAGGGTTAATCCGAAATGCACAGGCAATCAAATAATCAAAAACAGATAATCCAAGGAACTAAAGATTTAGAACCAGTTGTTCATGTTTAAATACCGTACATAAAGACGCTACCAGGAAAAGTCTGGAGTGAGATACAACGGTGTTGTGGTGCAAGAGTCAATGTGATGAGGGAGTGATCTAACAGGTATTTACTGAGCCATTTATTGTTGTACTAAAGCAAAGAAAACAGATCAGTAAAGGAAGGGATTATTAAGGATTACGTTTAGTAATTTCAGCTTTTACTTTTATTGATTCAAACTATGATGTTACAGCTTTTCTACAGTACAGATCAGACTAATACACATTTATGTAACTTTTTTTCTTGTGCAGATTCCTTTGCTAATGGACTATAACACCTCCAGATCTATTCAGTTTAGATCTCACTGTTTTTCTGCCTCACACCAGCCCCTATCAGCATTTGTAGTATCTTCCGCATGAGCCTCTTATGTTATGCAAGACTTTCTCACTTTCTGTGGAGTGAGTGAGGATACTATTTATAAAGGTGTAGCAGTGTTTGCTGCACTGGACATCATACAGCCAGCGTTATTGATAGGGACTGTCTATCATGGATATCAAAGCTGTTCTTTATTTTCATTTGTATGCAGTGATGGTTTTTGAAGAGTTTTATAGGAAACACTGGTGAGTATTCAATGCAGCTTTTGCTTAAATCGGTCATTCTCAAAATATAGTGACATACATAGTCCTTGAGCTTTCCTTAATTGACTGACTGATTGATTCATTTCATACTTTCATTAACTATTAAGTACTAAAATATTTTGAATAGTTGTTTGCATATTTAAAAATAATTGCATATTTAATAGGTGCATGAAAAACTTGACAAACATCCAAACAACTAAAGTCGTAATGTCTAACAACTATGTCAATAAGCGAATAAAAAGTTAAAATCAAAATATAAGTAATTACGAAAACGTTTTTGTAAAGAAGAAACAAAATGTAGAAATGTATTTTCAGGGTCAGGTCAGTGAAAGAAGCTGTTCAGCTACACACACGGTGAGTTCATTCATTTATATGTGCTATTGCTGTTACATTGTTTAATGAAATATTGAGTGTGAAATATGAAAATTTGCAATGTTACAACCCTTTAATGCATCATGCATTTAAAAAAGTAACACCCCCAATAACATAAACTAGATAGTACAACCCCGCAATATTTTAATATTGTAATTATTTAAAAAAACAGCCAATAAAGGCTAATAAAAATACTTATGACCACCTTATAATATATAATATTTATTGGGTAAAATTTCGTCTAACAGATTTTTCCCTATATGTTACAACTGTGGCATGTTGTAGCCTAGCTATTGGTTCTAAATGTGCAGGCATATATATATATATATATATATATATATATATATATATATATATATATATATATATATATATATATATATATATATATATATATATATATATATATATATACATATGAGCAAGTACAAGTCAGAAATGAGATTGATAGGTTTTAATGAGGAGTGCTGGGAAACCCTGGGCTTTAGATATCCCAAAAGATGGCATAGATTAAATCATTAAAAGACAGAATATAAAATGAACCCTATAATAGCCCAAACCATAGCCCATAAGTCCCTAATTAATATAAACAAGTAATTAACAACGCTGCCACTCTATATTGCAGTTAGTTTGTCAACAAACATTGCAGGTATGGATATACAAAAAGACCATGTTACAGAAATAAATATAAAATCATGGAAGCATAACCCAGAACTCCACTAAAACAGCTCAACTAAAACTATGCCATTTAAAAATAAACTGTACAGCTTTTAAAAATAGCACTCAAGAGACAGACGGCTTATTTTTCTGAGAGTGGGAATTTTGTAAATCAAACTTTATGAATTTTTTTTAAGATATACAGTTGCTGGTCACATAATTAGAATCTCATCAAAAAGTTGATTTCACTAATTCCGTTCAAAAAGTGAAACTTGTATATTACATTCATTCATTACACACGCACTGATATATTTCAAATGTTTAATTCTTTTCATTTTGATGATTATAACTGACAACTAATGAAAACCCCAAATTCAGTATCTCAGAAAATTAGAATATTACTTAAGACCAATAATAATTTTTTTAATCTTGGCCACCTGAAAAGTATGAACATGAAAAGCATGAGCATGTACAGCACTCCATACTTAGTTGGGGCTCCTTTTGCCTGAATTACTGCAGCGATGCGGCGTGAGTCGATCAGTCTGTGGCATACCGCATCTTCCTCTTCTGTGGGGTTAAGATCAGGTCAGTCTGCTGGCCAATTAAAAACAGGGATACCATGGTCCTTAAACCAGTTACTGGTAGCTTTTGCACTGTGTACATTCTATCTTCAGTTACTAAATAGCTCCTTATGTAACACACATATATACAATGCAATAACTGTAATCAGCGTAGACAACACAATAATACTGATAATGATTGTGAGAGAAAAGTCCTGGCTCAAATTATTACCGATTATTAGCAGAAAAGTAAGGCAGTTAGTCAATTAGTATAGCAATTTACTATGTACTGAGGTAGTGAGGTAGTCATCCAGATCAAACGATTACCTATTATCTTCAACAAATCATTGGTATGACAGAACAGTACAGTGGCCATCAAACATCAGCGATTAGTCTCCTCGCTCCATCTCAGTCACTCCCGACTGATCCCAGACTTCCCGTCTGAGACTTCCTGTGTTACATCTGACAGCTTCACATCCAGATCAGAATTCAATTAGCATTTAGACCTGAAAATAAGCTGGAATGCGACTCAAAAGTCGTTATGCAACTTGCCTATTTTGTGCATTAGCTGTGGTTTAGACCAGTGAACATAATAGGTAATGGCAGTAAATAGAGCTGGTAAGTGCTGGTCTGTAAGAAAAGCAGTGAAAAGGCAGGAACTAATCCATTTCTAACCTCTTTGACTTTTTCCGACAAAAAAGTAGTCTGAAGTATGACTCATTTCTTTCAGAAATGTGAAAATGGCTTGAAATCTATTCATTTTGCATAAGAGAGAAAATTAAACAGTGCTGTCGTTAGAGTCATTGACTGCTGCTGCTATTAGCGCTGCTTAGTTTAACATTTAATGATTGTTTTGCTTGAATAGATGGGCCTGTTCATCCACAGAGAGTGTCTGTACATTCATTTTGTTTCATGTTGATGTTTGCTGTTTTAGAGCATGAGCTTACTAGGGGTCAAATGTAATGAAATGCTTTACTTGGCACCCACGGATACGTTTTCTTAATTCTTAATTTAGGGGTTTTGTTGCAACTGGGCATAAATCCCAGGAATACTATCTCTCTATGGCACAATGGTTAAAATATCACATCTATATCAGAGGCTTTGTCTTGGCCTGTCCTTAAGTGATTACAAATCCCTTTTATTTCTCCTTTAGTTCTATAATCTGCAATAATCTCATGCCTTCCAAAAATCTAAATCATTGACATCAGTAATAGCATACACACACGCCGGTATAAAATCATTTTAGCAGAATGGAGAAGAATGGCCTCATCAAGCAAAGTAATTCCAGACACAACCAATTTTCTACAAGTATATTCTCTGTGCTGCTCCTAAAAGAGCCATTAATCTATTCCCGTCAAAGTTAATCAAATCGATTTATTCTGAGAGTGCTCAAAAGGGTTGCTGGTCTCAAGTCAATGCACACTGATATTGCAGTCAGTTATGCCATCAGTAGTGGCATCATAGTCTCATAATCTAGTCCACTTAAGATACACCATATACTTTCATCTCAAAGTTGACTTGGTATGATACAATTGGTAATGTAACATGAAATCACCATACTGTATATTTTGGCAGTATTTAAATCTGTCACATTAATCAACTAATTAATCAACATTTAGATCCATGATATGATGCTCAAATTTACCTCATATTTATATATCAATTTTTATGCAATTACAGCTGACATTCAGAGGCCCTCAGAAAATGTTATGGTTATTTCCTGTTTCTTTGAAATACGGTTAAAATATACTCCTGAATGGACTCACAAGCATTTATGGAAACCTATCATACACTTTAAAGTAATTTCTATAATAGCTATAATATATCTATAATTAACTTTAAATGTAATATGGTAATGTTACATGGTAAAAAATGCAGTGGCCTTTTATATAATTACTATTATGGAAACAAATGGAAGCACACTACAATTCTATAAAATAAGGCACACTTGTTCACAAGGTATAATTAATACATCTGCATAAAGTGAAAAATAGCACACGGAGATGTTATGATAACAACACAGTCATAAAATCATGCAACTGTCCCGATATAGTCGAAATAAAAGCTTAATTAAAATAATGTTTGTTTTATTGTGTTTTTAACCAAAAAAAAATAGCAAAAAAATATCTTGTGACGTAATTCTTTAAAACCGTAGTGGTGTTAATAACGCCTGGCATTTATAAAAACAGATTTATTTATTTTTATTATAGACACAAATAGTTTGGGCAGCTAAGAAGTATACTACTTTCATACTGGCCTCTGGGATTTTGTGTCTCATTAGTGGTGCTTGCCTTTAAGGCAAAGCACACTATTACTATTCCTCATACTTATTCTTACTTATTAGTGGTGCTTGCCTTTTAAGGCAAAGCACACTATTACTATTCCTCATACTTATTCTTACTTATTAGTGGTGCTTGCCTTTCAAGGCAAAGCACACTATTACTATTCCTCATACTTATTAGTGGTGCTTGCCTTTTAAGGCAAAGCACACTATTACTATTCCTCATACTTATTAGTGGTGCTTGCCTTTTAAGGCAAAGCACACTATTACTATTCCTCATACTTATTCTTACTTATTATTAGTGGTGCTTGCCTTCAAGGCAAAGCACACTATTACTATTCCTCATACTTATTCTTACTTATTAGTGGTGCTTGCCTTTCAAGGCAAAGCACACTATTACTATTCCTCATACTTATTCTTACTTATTATTATTAGTGGTGCTTGCCTTTCAAGGCAAAGCACACTATTACTATTGCTCATACTTATTCTTATTATTATTATTATTATTATTATAGATTCCGGACAAATTTCGGCGCAGAACTAGTCCCGCAGTTTTTTAACACACACCCTGAAACGGGCGTCAAATCGTGCGGGGTATTGTGGAAAGATGTGCTATGACTTTTATAAGCGATCGGGCGTACGATTTTCGTACACCGGGCGAAAAATCGGGCGAAAAATCCCATAGACTTAACATTGCGCCAAACTTTGACGGATCGTAGCGCAGAGCGAGAATATCGCACAAACTTGTAAATCACCAGATTTGAAGACTTTATCAAGCTGAGCGAGAACATACCACACAGTGGGGTAAAAGTTTTACCCCTGGGGGTCAAGAGACCTCCAAACTTTTTACTATGGTGAGGGAAAAACTGCACATGTGTTTTTCCTACTATGGTAATTTACATAGGAATTTTGCAAATCAATATAACTTTGCATTAAAATGTCATAGAGACGTGGGGGTGGGCTCGTTTTACTCAGCGAACCAATCAAAGTCTCTGAATCACTATGAAGGTGTCAAGCCACGCCCTAGCAACCATTTAGAGCGCCCTAGCAACAGATTCCATAGACTGCCATTATAATGGTTCAGATGGGTATCTTTGGATCAGAGCGTCATAGAGACATGGGGGTGGGCTCGTTTGACTCGGGCAGCAAACGCCCAATCATGAAGTACTTCAGCTGTTCGTAGCCACGCCCTAGCAACCATTATCGATGACCTTAGCAACCAAAATCCAAACTTGCATATCTTCAAAACAGAACGTCACAGAGACATGGGGGTGGGTGCGATTGACTCAGGGCAGCAAACGGCCAATCCTGAGTCATCATAGACATCTCCTATCCATGCCTTAGCAACCATTATCAAACACCCTAGCAACCCCGACTCAAACGGGCATATCTTTAAATCGGAACGTCATAGAGACATGGGGGTTGGTTTATATCATTCATAGTAACAAGTGTATCATCATTGTCAGCTACCAAGCTGCTTCCTAGCAACCAACCAATTGACCCTAGCAACCGAGGGCGAGTTTTGCCACGGCAAGCACCACTCACATTTTCTTCAGGAAATGTACTTTCTAGTTATTCTTATTATAGATTCCAGACGATTTTCAAGGCGTAACTAGTCCGCAGTTTTTGCCACACACCCTGAAACGGGCGCCAAATCGCATG
Source organism: Puntigrus tetrazona (assembly GCF_018831695.1). Taxonomy (NCBI): domain Eukaryota; kingdom Metazoa; phylum Chordata; class Actinopteri; order Cypriniformes; family Cyprinidae; genus Puntigrus; species Puntigrus tetrazona. The sequence goes on from NC_056699.1 coordinate 13,962,794, forward strand.
GGTATTGTGGAAAGATGTGCTATGACTTTTATAAGCTTATCGGGCGCATACGATTTTCGTACACACCGGCGTAAAAATCGCGAAAAATCCCATAGAGACGTAATATTGCGATCGACTTTGACGGATCGTAGCGCAGAGCGAGAATATCGCACAAACTTGTAAATCACCAGATTTGAAGACTTTATCAAGCTGAGCGAGAACATACCACACAGTGGGGTAAAAGTTTTACCACTGGGGGCAAGAGACCTCAAACTTTTTACTATGGTGAGGGTAAAACTGCACATGTGTTTTTCCTACTATGGTAATTTACATAGGAATTTTGCAAATCTAAATAACTTTGCATTAAAATGTCATAGAGACGTGGGGGTGGCCTGTTTTACTCAGCGAACCAATCAAAGTCTCTGAATCACTATGAAGGTGTGAAGCCACGCCCTAGCAACCATTTAGAGCGCCCAGTAACAGATTCCATAGACTGCCATTATAATGGTTCAGATGGGTATCTTTGGATCAGAGCGTCATAGAGACATGGGGGGTGGGCTCGTTTGACTCGGGCTGCAAACGGCCAATCATGAACTACTTCAGCTGTTTATAGCCACGCCCTAGCAACCATTATCGATGACCTTAGCAACCAAAATCCAAACTCGCATATCTTCAAAACAGAACGTCACAGAGACATGGGGGTGGTGCGATTGACTCAGGGCAGCAAACAGCCAATCCTGAGTCACCATAGACATCTCCTATCCACGCCTTAGCAACCATTATCAAACACCCTAGCAACCCCAACTCAAACGGGCATATCTTTAAATCGAACATCATAGAGACATGGGGGTTGGTTTATATCATTCATAGTGACAAGTGTATCATCATTGTCAGCTACCAAGCTGCTTCCTAGCAACCAACCAATCTACCCTAGCAACCGAGGGCGAGTTTTGCCACGGCAAGCACCACTCACATTTTCTTCAGGAAATGTACTTTCTAGTTATTATTATTCTTATTATAGATTCCGTACGATTTTCGGCGCGTAACTAGTCCCGCAGTTTTTGCCACACACCCCTGAAACGGGCGTCAAATCGTAAGGGGTATTGTGGAAAGATGTGCTATGACTTTTATAAGCGATCGGGCGATGCATTTTCGTGACACCGGGCTAAAAATCGGGCGAAAAATCCCATAGACTTAACATTGCGACAAACTTTGACGGATCGTAGCGCAGAGCGAGAATATCGCACAAACTTGTAAATCACCAGATTTGAAGACTTTATCAAGCTGAGCGAGAACATACCACACAGTGGGGTAAAAGTTTTACCCTGGGGGCAAGAGACTTCCAAACTTTTACTATGGTGAGGGTCAAACTGCACATGTGTTTTTCCTACTATGGTAATTTATATAGGAATTTTGCAAATCAATATAACTTTGCATTAAAATGTCATAGAGATGTGGGGATGGGCTCGCTTTACTCAGCGAACCAATCAAAGTCTCTGAATCACTGTGAAGGTGTCAAGCCACGCCCTAGCAACCATTTAGAGCGCCCTAGCAACAGATTCCATAGACTGCCATTATAATGGTTCAGATGGGTATCTTTGGATCAGAGCGTCATAGAGACATGGGGTGGGCTCGCTTTGACTCGGGCAGCAAACGGCCAATCATGGAGTACTTCAGCTGTTCGTAGCCACGCCCTAGCAACCATTATCGATGACCTTAGCAACCAAAATCCAAACTTGCATATCTTCAAAACAGAACATCACAGAGACATGGGGGTGGGTGCGATTGACTCAGGGCAGCAAACAGCCAATACCGAGTCACCATAGACATCTCCTATCCACGCCTTAGCAACCATTATCAAACACCCTAGCAACCCCAACTCAAACGGGCATATCTTTAAATCGGAACGTCATAGAGACATGGGGGTTGGTTTATATCATTCATAGTGACAAGTGTATCATCATTGTCAGTTACCAAGCTGTTTCATAGCAACCAACCAATTTACCCTAGCAACCGAGGCCGAGTTTTGCCACGGCAAGCACCACTCACATTTTCTTCAGGAAATGTACTTTCTAGTTATTATTATTATAGATTCCACTCAAATTTCGGCGCGTAACTAGTCCCGCAGTTTTTGCCACACACCCCTGAAACGGGCGTCAAATCGTGCGGGGTATTGTGGAAAGATGTGCTATGACTTTTATAAGCGATCGGGCGACGATTTTCGTGACGCGGGCGTAAAAATCGGGCGAAAAATCCCATAGACGTAACATTGCGACCAACTTTGACGGATCGTAGCGCAGAGCGAGAATATCGCACAAACTTGTAAATCACCAGATTTGAAGACTTTATCAAGCTGAGCGAGAACATACCACACAGTGGGGTAAAAGTTTTACCCTTGGGGGGCAAGAGACCCCCAAAGTTGCCCCATTGACATAGTATGGTGAGGGAAAAATGCACATGTGTTTTTCCTACTATGGTAATTTACATAGGAATTTCGTAAATCTAAATAACTTTGCATTAAAATGTCATAGAGACGTGGGGGTGGGCCTGCTTTTACTCAGCTAACCAATCAAAGTCTCTGGATGGCTTTGAAGGTGTCAAGCCACGCCCTAGCAACCATTTAGAGCACCCTAGCAACAGATTCCATAGACTGCCATTATAATGGTTCAGATGGGTATGTTTGGATCAGAGCGTCATAGAGACATGGGGTGGGCTCGCTTTGAGTCGGGCAGCAAACGCCAATCATGAACTACCTCAGCTGTTTATAGCCACGCCCTAGCAACCTTTATCGATGACCTTAGCAACCAAAAAATCTTAACCAAAGCTTATATATCTTCAAAACAGAACGTCGCAGACACATGGGGGTGGGCTCGCTTTGATTCTGGGCAGCAAACAGCCAATCCTGAGTCACCATAGACATCTCCTATCCACGCCTTAGCAACCATTATCAAACACCCTAGCAACCTTTTAGCAAGACCTATATCTTTGCATCAGAACATCGTGAGCGACATGCTAGTCATGCTAGCGACATGTTAGTCACTTGCTAATCATGCTGGACACATGCTAGTCATGCTAGCGACATGTTAGTCACTTTGCTAATCATGCTAAAACATGCTAGCGACATGCTAGTCGCGCTAATGACATGCTAGTCACTTGCTAATCATGATAAAACATGCTAGCGACATGCTAGTCACTTGCTAATCATGCTAGAAACATGCTAGCGACATGCTAGTCATGCTAACGACATGCTAGTCACTTGCTAATCATGCTAAAACCATGCTAACGACATGCTAGTCATGCTAGCGACATGCTAGTCACTTGCTAATAATGCTAAAAACATGTTAGCGACATGCTAGTCATGCTAACACATGCTAGTCACTTTGCTAATCATGCTAAAAACATGCTAGCTGACATGCTAGTCATGCTAGCGATATGCTAGTCACTTGTTAATCATGCTAAAAACATGTTAGCGACATGCTAGTCATGCTAGCGACATGCTAGTCATTTGCTAATCATGCTAAAAACATGCTAAGCGACATGCTAGTCACTTGCTAATCATGCTTAAAACATGCTAGCGACATGCTAGTCATGCTAGCAACATGCTAGTCACTTTGCTAATCATGCTAAAAACATGCTAGCGACATGCTAGTCATGCTAATAAATGCCAGTCACTTGCTAATCATGGTAGAAACATGCTAGCGACATGCTAGTCATGCTAGCGACATGCTAGTCACTTTGCTAATCATGCTAGAAACATGCTAGCGACATGCTAGTCATGCTAGCGAAATGCTAGTCACTTGCTAATCATGGTAAAAACATGCTAGCGACATGCTAGTCATGCTAGCAACATGCTAGTCACTTGCTAATCATGCTAAAAACATGTTAGCGAGATGGTAGTCATGCTAGCGACACGCTAGTCACTTTGCTAATCATGTTAGAAACATGCTAACGACATGCTAGTCATGCTAGTCACTTGCTTGTCATGTTAGAATAATGCTAGCGACATGCTAGTCATGCAACCGAGCGAGAGTTTTGCCACGGCAAGCACCACTCACATTTTCTTCAGGAAATGTACTTTCTAGTTCTTACTTATTATTATTATTATAGATTCCGTGATTTATTTTCGGTATGCGTAACTAGTCCCGCAGTTTTTGCCACACACCCCTGAAACGGGCGCCAAATCGTATGGGTATTGTGGAAAGATGTGCTATGACTTTTATAAGCGATCGGGCGTGCGATTTTCGTGACACCGGGCGTAAAAATCGGGCGAAAAATCCCATAGACGTAACATTGCGACCAACTTTGACGGATCGTGGCGCAGAGCGAGAATATCGCACAAACTTGTAAATCACCAGATTTGAAGACTTTATCAAGCTGAACGAGAACATACCCCACAGTGGGGTAAAAGTTTTACCCTTGGGGGGCAAGAGACCTCCAAAGTTGCCCCATTGACATAGTATGGTGAGGGAAAAATGCACATGTGTTTTTCCTACTATGGTAATTTACATAGGAATTTCGCAAATCTAAATAACTTTGCATTAAAATGTCATAGAGACGTGGGGGTGGGCTCGTTTTACTCAGCTAACCAATCAAAGTCTCTGAATCACTATGAAGGTGTCAAGCCACGCCCTAGCAACCAATTAGAGCACCCTAGCAACAGATCCCATAGACTGCCATTATAATGGTTCAGATGGGTATCTTTGGATCAGAGCGTCATAGAGACATGGGGGTGGGCTCGTTTGTCTCGGGGCAGCAAACGGCCAATCATGAACTACTTCAGCTGTTCGTAGCCACGCCCTAGCAACCTTTATCGATGACCTTAGCAACCAAAATCTTAACCAAAACTTACATATCTTCAAAAAAGAACGTCACAGAGACATGGGGGTGGGCTCGTTTGACTCGGGGCAGCAAACAGCCAATCCTGAGTCACCATAGACATCTCCTATCCACGCCTTAGCAACCATTATCAAACACCCTAGCAACCCCAACTCAAACAGGCATATCTTTAAATCGGAAAGTCATAGAGACATGGGGGTTGGTTTATATCATTCATAGTGACAAGCGTCTGTATCATCATTGTCAGCTACCAAGCTGCTCCATAGCAACCAACCAATCTACCCTAGCAACCGAGGGCGAGTTTTGCCACGGCAAGCACCACTCACATTTTCTTCAGGAAATGTACTTTCTAGTTATTATTAGTGGTGCTTGCCTTTTAAAGTAAGCACACACTATTACTATTCCTCATACTTATTCTTACTTATTATTATTATAGATTCCAGTGCGATTTTCGGCGCGTAACTAGTCCCGCAGTTTTTGCCACACACCCCTGAAACGGGCGTCAAATCGTGCGGGGTATTGTGGAAAGATGTGCTATGACTTTTATAAGCGATCGGGCGTGACGATTTTCGTGACACCGGCGAAAAATCGGGCGAAAAATCCCATAGACGTAACATTGCGACCAACTTTGACGGATCGTAGCGCAGAGCGAGAATATCGCACAAACTTGTAAATCACCAGATTTGAAGACTTTATCAAGCTGAACGAGAACATACTACACAGTGGGGTAAAAGTTTTACCCTGGGGGCAAGAGACCTCAAAAGTTGCCCCATTGACATAGTATGGTGAGGGAAAATGCACATGTGTTTTTCCTACTATAGTAATTTACATAGGAATTTCAGCAAATCTAAATAACTTTGCATTAAAATGTCATAGAGACGTGGGGGTGGGCTCGTTTTACTCAGCTAACCAATCAAAGTCTCTGAATCACTATGAAGGTGTCAAGCCACGCCCTAGCAACCAATTAGAGCACCCTAGCAACAGATCCCATAGACTGCCATTATAATGGTTCAGATGGGTATCTTTGGATCAGAGCGTCATAGAGACATGGGGTGGGCTCGTTTGTCTCGGGGCAGCAAACGGCCAATCATGAACTACTTCAGCTGTTCGTAGCCACGCCCTAGCAACCTTTATCGATGACCTTAGCAACCAAAATCTTAACCAAAACTTACATATCTTCAAAAAGAACGTCACAGAGACATGGGGTGGGCTCGTTTGACTCGGGGCAGCAAACAGCCAATCCTGAGTCACCATAGACATCTCCTATCCACGCCTTAGCAACCATTATCAAACACCCTAGCAACCTTTTAGCAAGACCTATATCTTTGCATCAGAACATCGTGGCGACATGCTAGTCATGCTACCGACATGCTAGTCACTTTGCTAATCATGCTAAAAAACATGTTAGCGACATGCTAGTCATGCTAGCGACATGCTAGTCACTTGCTAATCATGTTAAAAACATGTTAGCGACATGCTAGTCATGCTAGCGACATGCTAGTCACTTGCTAATCATGATAAAAACATGCTAGCGACATGCTTAGTCATCTTGCTAGCGACATGCTAGTCACTTGCTAATCATGCTAGAAACATGCTAGCGACATGCTAGTCATGCTAACGACATGCTAGTCACTTAGCTAATCATGCTAAAAACGCCAGCGACATGCTAGTCACTTGCTAATCATGCTAAAAACATGTTAGCGACATGCTAATCATGCTAACGACATGCTAGTCACTTTGCTAATCATGCTAAAAACATGCTAAGCGACATGCTAGTCATGCTAAGCGACATGCTAGTCACTTGCTAATCATGCTAAAAACATATTAGCGACATGCTAGTCATGCTTTAGCGACATGCTAGTCACTTGCTAATCATGCTAAAAACATGCTTAGCGACATGCTAGTCACTTTGCTAATCATGCTTTAAAAACATGTTAGCGACATGCTAGTCATGCTAGCGACATGCTAGTCACTTGCTAATCATGCTAAAAACATGCTAGCGACATGCTAGTCACTTTGCTAATCATGCTAAAAACATGCTAGCGACATGCTAGTCATGCTAGCGACATGGTAGTCACTTTGCTAATCATGCTAAAAACATGCTAACTACATGCTAGTCATGCTAGCGACACGCTAGTCACTTTGCTAATCATGTTAGAAACATGCTAACGACATGCTAGTCATGCAACAGAGGCGAGTTTTGCCACGGCAAGCACCACTCACATTTTCTTCAGGAAATGTACTTTCTAGTTAGTGGTGCTTGCCTTTTTGCAAGCGAAGCACACTATTACTATTCCTCATACTTATTCTTACTTATTATTATTATAGATTCCGTACGATTTTCGGCGCGTAACTAGTCCGCAGTTTTACCACACACCCCTGAAACGGGCGCCAAATCGTATGGGGTATTGTGGAAAGATGTGCTATGACTTTTATAAGCGATCGGGCGCACGATTTTCGTACACCGGCGCGTCGGGCGAAAAAATCCCATAGACTTAACATTGCGCCAAACTTTGACGGATCGTGAGCGCAGAGCGAGAATATCGCACAAACTTGTAAATCACCAGATTTGAAGACTTTATCAAGCTGAGCGAGAACATACCACACAGTGGGGTAAAAGTTTTACCCTGGGGGCAAGAGACCTCCAAACTTTTACTATGGTGAGGGTCAAACTGCACATGTGTTTTTCCTACTATGGTAATTTACATAGGAATTTTGCAAATCAATATAACTTTGCATTAAAATGTCATAGAGACGTGGGGGTGGGCCTGCTTTACTCAGCGAACCAATCAAAGTCTCTGAATCACTATGAAGGTGTCAAGCCACGCCCTAGCAACCATTTAGAGCGCCCTAGTTCTTATTATTATTATACTAGATTCGGACAAATTTCGTAGCGCCAGTAACTAGTCCACGCAGTTTTGCCACACACCCCTGAAACGGGCGCCAAATCGCGTGCGGGTATTGTGGAAAGATGTGCTATGACTTTTATAAGCGATCGGGCGTACGATTTTCGTACACCGGGCGAAAAATCGGGCGAAAAATCCCATAGACTTAACATTGCACCAAACTTTGACGGATCGTAGCGCAGAGCGAGAATATCGCACAAACTTGTAAATCACCAGATTTGAAGACTTTATCAAGCTGAGCGAGAACATACCACACAGTGGGGTAAAAGTTTTACCCTGGGGGCAAGAGACCTCCAAACTTTTACTATGGTGAGGTCAAACTGCACATGTGTTTTTCCTACTATGGTAATTTACATAGGAATTTTGCAAATCAATATAACTTTGCATTAAAATGTCATAGAGACGTGGGGGTGGGCTCGTTTTACTCAGCGAACCAATCAAAGTCTCTGAATCACTATGAAGGTGTCAAGCCACGCCCTAGCAACCATTTAGAGCGCCCTAGCAACAGATTCCATAGACTGCCATTATAATGGTTCAGATGGGTATCTTTGGATCAGAGCATCATAGAGACATGGGGGTGGGCTCGTTTGACTCGGGGCAGCAAACGGCCAATCATGAAGTACTTCAGCTGCTCGTAGCCACGCCCTAGCAACCATTATCGATGACCTTAGCAACCAAAATCCAAACTTACATATCTTCAAAACAGAACGTCACAGAGACATGGGGGTGGGTGCGATTGACTCAGGGCAGCAAACAGCCAATCCTGTGTCACCATAGACGTCTCCTATCCACGCCTTAGCAACCATTATCAGACACCCTAGCAACCCCAACTCAAACAGGCATATCTTTCATTCGGAAAGTCATAGAGACATAGGGGTTGGTTTATATCATTCATAGTGACAAGTGTATCATCATTGTCAGCTACCAAGCTGCTTCCTAGCAACCAACCAATTTACTCTAGCAACCGAGGGCGAGTTTTGCCACGGCAAGCACCACTCACATTTTCTTCAGGAAATGTACTTTCTAGTTAGTGGTGCTTGCCTTTCAAGGCAAAGCACACTATTACTATTCCTCATACTTATTCTTACTTATTATAGATTCCACTCAAATTTCGGCGCGTAACTAGTCCCGCAGTTTTTGCCACACACCCCTGAAACGGGCGTCAAATCGTGCGGGGTATTGTGGAAAGATGTGCTATGACTTTTATAAGCGATCGGGCGTACGATTTTCGTACACCGGGCGAAAAATCGCGCGAAAAATCCCATAGACGTAACATTGCGACCGACTTTGACGGATCGTAGCGCAGAGCGAGAATATCGCACAAACTTGTAAATCACCAGATTTGAAGACTTTATCAAGCTGAACGAGAACATACCACACAGTGGGGTAAAGTTTTACCCTGGGGGCAAGAGACCTCAAAGTTGCCCCATTGACATAGTATGGTGAGGAAAAATGCACATGTGTTTTTCCTACTATGGTAATTTACATAGGAATTTCGCAAATCTAAATAACTTTGCATTAAAATGTCACAGAGATGTGGGGGTGGCCTGCTTTTACTCAGCTAACCAATCAAAGTCTCTGAATCACTATGAAGGTGTCAAGCCACGCCCTAGCAACCAATTAGAGCACCCTAGCAACAGATCCCATAGACTGCCATTATAATGGTTCAGATGGGTATCTTTGGATCAGAGCGTCATAGAGACATGGGGGGTGGGCTCGCTTTGACTCGGGCAGCAAACGGCCAATCATGAACTACTTCAGCTGTTCATAGCCACGCCCTAGCAACCTTTATCGATGACCTTAGCAACCAAAATCTTAACCAAAACTTACATATCTTCAAAAAGAACGTCCACAGAGACATGGGGGGGGCTCGTTTGACTCGGGCAGCAAACAGCCAATCCTGAGTCACCATAGACATCTCCTATCCACGCCTTAGCAACCATTATCAAACACCCTAGCAACCTTTTAGCAAGACCTATATCTTTGCATCAGAACATCGTAGCGACATGCTAGTCATGCTAACGACATGCTAGTCACTTTGCTAATCATGCTAAAAACATGTTAGCGACATGCTAGTCATGCTAGCGACATGCTAGTCACTTGCTAATCATGCTAAAAACATGTTAGCGACATGCTAGTCATGCTTTAGCGACATGCTAGTCACTTACAATCATGATAAAAACATGCTTAGCGACATGCTAGTCATGCTTTAGCGACATGCTAGTCACTTGCTAATTATGCTAGAAACATGCTAGCGACATGCTAGTCATGCTAACGACATCATGCTAGTCACTTAGCTAATCATGCTAAAAACATGCTAGCGACATGCTAGTCATGCTAATGGACATGCTAGTAACTTGCTAATCATGCTACTGACATGCTAGTCACTTGCTAATCATGCTAGAAACATGCTAGCGACATGCTTAGTCATGCTTGCTGACATGCTTGAGTCACATGCTAATCATTCTAAAAACATGCTAGCGACATGCTAGTCATGCTAGCGACATGCTAGTCACATGCTAATCATGCTAAAAACATGCTCGCGACATGCTAGTCATGCTAGCGACATGCTAGTCACTTTGCTAATCATGCTAAAAACATGTTAGCGACATGCTAGTCTTGCTAGCGACATGCTAGTCACTTGCTAATCATGCTAGAAACATGCTAGCGACATGCTAGTCACTTTGCTAATCATGCTAAAAACATGCTAGCGACATGCTAGTCATGCAACCGAGGGCGAGTTTTGCCACGGCAAGCACCACTCACATTTTCTTCAGGAAATGTACTTTCTAGTTATTATTATTATACTAGATTCCGGACAAATTTCGGCGCGTAACTAGTCCCGCAGTTTTTGCCACACACCCCTGAAACGGGCGTCAAATCGTGCGGGGTATTGTGGAAAGATGTGCTATGACTTTTATAAGCGATCGGGCGTACGATTTTCGTACACCGGGCGAAAAATCGGGCGAAAAATCCCATAGACTTAACATTGCGCCAAACTTTGACGGATCGTAGCGCAGAGAGCGAGAATATCGCGACAAACTTGTAAATCACCAGATTTGAAGACTTTATCAAGCTGAGCGAGAACATACCACACAGTGGGGTAAAAGTTTTACCACTGGGGGGCAAGAGACCTCCAAACTTTTTACTATGGTGAGGGTAAAACTGCACATGTGTTTTTCCTACTATGGTAATTTACATAGGAATTTTGCAAATCTAAATAACTTTGCATTAAAATGTCATAGAGACGTGGGGGTGGGCTCGTTTTACTCAGCGAACCAATCAAAGTCTCTGAATCACTATGAAGGTGTGAAGCCACGCCCTAGCAACCATTTAGAGCGCCCTAGTAACAGATTCCATAGACTGCCATTATAATGGTTCAGATGGGTATCTTTGGATCAGAGCGCTCATAGAGACATGGGGTGGGCTCGTTTGACTCGGGGCTGCAAACGGCCAATCATGAACTACTTCAGCTGTTTATAGCCACGCCCTAGCAACCATTATCGATGACCTTAGCAACCAAAATCCAAACTTGCATATCTTCAAAACAGAACGTCACAGAGACATGGGGGTGGGTGCGATTGACTCAGGGCAGCAAACAGCCAATCCTGAGTCACCATAGACATCTCCTATCCACGCCTTAGCAACCATTATCAAACACCCTAGCAACCCCAACTCAAACGGGCATATCTTTAAATCGGAACATCATAGAGACATGGGGGTTGGTTTATATCATTCATAGTGACAAGTGTATCATCATTGTCAGCTACCAAGCTGCTTCCTAGCAACCAACCAATCTACCCTAGCAACCGAGGCGAGTTTTGCCACGGCAAGCACCACTCACATTTTCTTCAGGAAATGTACTTTCTAGCATTATTATTATAGATTCCGTGCGATTTTCGGTAGCGTAACTAGTCCCGCAGTTTTTGCCACACACCCCTGAAACGGGCGCCAAATCGTGCGGGTATTGTGGAAAGATGTGCTATGACTTTTATAAGCGATCGGGCGTCACGATTTTCGTATACACGAAGGCGTAAAAATCGGGCGAAAAATCCCATAGACGTAACATTGCGACCAACTTTGACGGATCGTGGCGCAGGAGCGAGAATATCGCACAAACTTGTAAATCACCAGATTTGAAGACTTTATCAAGCTGAACGAGAACATACCCCACAGTGGGGTAAAAGTTTTACCCCTGGGGGGCAAGAGACCTCCAAAGTTGCCCCATTGACATAGTATGGTGAGGGAAAAATGCACATGTGTTTTTCCTACTATGGTAATTTACATAGGAATTTCGCAAATCTAAATAACTTTGCATTAAAATGTCATAGAGACGTGGGGGTGGGCTCGTTTACTCAGCTAACCAATCAAAGTCTCTGAATCACTATGAAGGTGTCAAGCCACGCCCTAGCAACCAATTAGAGCGCCTAGCAACAGATCCCATAGACTGCCATTATAATGGTTCAGATGGGTATCTTTGGATCAGAGCGTCATAGAGACATGGGGGTGGGCTCGTTTGACTCGGGGCAGCAAACGGCCAATCATGAACTACTTCAGCTGTTCATAGCCACGCCCTAGCAACCTTTATCGATGACCTTAGCAACCAAAATCTTAACCAAAACTTACATATCTTCAAAAAGAACGTCCACAGAGACATGGGGTGGGCTCGTTTGACTCGGGCAGCAAACAGCCAATCCTGAGTCACCATAGACATCTCCTATCCACGCCTTAGCAACCATTATCAAACACCCTAGCAACCTTTTAGCAAGACCTATATCTTTGCATCAGAACATCGTAGCGACATGCTAGTCATGCTACCGACATGCTAGTCAATTTGCTAATCATGCTAAAAACATGTTAGCGACATGTTAGTCATGCTAGCGACATGCTAGTCACTTGCTAATCATGCTAAAAACATGTTAGCGACATGCTAGTCATGCTAGCGACATGCTAGTCACTTGCTAATCATGATAAAAACATGCTAATGACATGCTAGTCATCTTTGCGACATGCTAGTCACTTGCTTTAATCATGCTAGAAACATGCTAGCGACATGCTGAGTCATGCTAACGACATGCTAGTCACTTTGCTAATCATGCTAAAAACATGCTTAGCGACATGCTAGTCATCTTTAGCGACATGCTAGTCACTTGCTAATCATGCTAAAAACATGTTAGCGACATGCTAGTCATGCTAGCGACATGCTAGTCACTTGCTAATCATGCTAAAAACATGCTAGCGACATGCTAGTCATGCTAGCGACATGCTAGTCACTTGCTAATCATGCTTTAAAAACATGTTAGCGACATTCTAGTCATGCTAACGACATGCTAGTCTCTTTGCTAATCATGCTAAAAACTTGCTTTGGCGACATGCTAGTCATGCGAAATGACATGCTAGTCACTTGCTAATCATGCTAAAAACATGTTAGCGACATGCTAGTCATGCTAGCGACATGCTAGTCACTTTGCTAATCATGCTAAAAACATGCTAGCGACATTCTAGTCACTTTGCTAATCATGCTAAAAACATGCTAGCGACATGCTAGTCATGCTAGCGACATGCTAGTCACTTGCTAATCATGCTAAAAACATGCTAGCGACATGCTAGTCACTTTGCTAATCATGTTAGAAACATGCTAACGACATGCTAGTCATGCAACAGAGGGCGAAGTTTGCCACGGCAAGCACCACTCACATTTTCTTCAGGAAATGTACTTTCTAGTTTTATATAAAATACCAAACAATGATCAGATATCTGTCCCAGGGTCAGGTCGCACTACTCCAAACACCCTCAGGACTCTCTTAAAGAGAAAAAGAAATGGAGGTAGTTGGATTTGGAGTTGGTAGAAAAGCAATACTTATAAGAAAACACAGCAGCTATGTGCCTATACCTCCCGAACAATGATCATCCTTGAATATTGGAAGACACATGAAATTATGATGAGGCTGTGTGTATGAATGCAAGGTCAATACAGAGATTTCAAACATTTGATCTTCTCTAAAAAATCAATACTCCCTTATAGTTCAATAATACAGAAAAACAGAGTGATATCTCATCACCTTTAGCTTCTACATTAGCTTGTATGAGTATCTCTAGCAATTGACAGTGAGCTGCTGCGCTATCACGGGCCAGATTGTTCACTGATGCATAGACTTTTGAACTTTGAACTTCAACCTCAAAACCAACAGTATTCATTTGTTTAATTATTAAGTAAAATTGTTGCATGGTCTCCAACTGACTCCTCTACAACCTCTTTTATGCAAATTGTTGCATAAAAAAATAACTGGATGTTCTAAATGGTTGGACTGTTTCCTGTCAAAGTGGCTGATCGTTGGCCAGAATAAGATACAATGCGGAGAGACTTTATGCCAATAGTCTAAGCCTGGCTCTGTGAGAGCGACCGATCACATTATGCAATTAACATTCATGAGCCGCAGTAAGACTACATTTCGGGCATCAACAATATAAAAGATCTTCCATCACAACTGATGCAATAATATAGCCCATACAAATACTATAATCCTTCGCTAAACAAGAGTAGGATACAAGCTTAGCTTGAGTTATCAAATCCCCCATGATAATTTATGAATATCTTTCATACAGCGTGCTGTATTAACATTTGCTGAAGATTTGTACTGTCCTCCAACACTGGAGAGCATATGTAATCATATTTTCTCTGCTGGCTAATTATAATAATCCGCATATGGGATCACAAAAATCGGGCATATTTAGAAACAGCTAATTAGAAATACTATTAAAACTGCATTTATGCAGCGATGTCCTTCGTTGCCCCCCCGTATGTATATCTCTTTTTAAGAGCGCAGAAGTAAATGACGTTTTCTGAGTCTCCTCTTCTGTCTTTGCTGTGAACTGAGAGCTGCCAAGCTCAATAACACACTGTTAGAAGCTTCCGTTCTGCGTCAATGCACAGAGGTTGGATCTCCTCTGAATTTCAAACGTGATAGATGCTCTGATGATACTGATGGCTGTAAGACAGCGGAAAACACTGAAGTATTAAAATATCACTTTTAAATCCAGTTACAAAACAAGTCAAAGAGATTTCACCATATAGACGATGAAAGCGCAAATCAGCTGACTAATTGTACTTTGAGATCGATGTTTTTATATTGTTACATTAGTAACAAAAAATAGATGCTGTTCATTTAAGCTTTCCATCTATTCATAAATCCTAAAAACGTGTCAAAATAATTGTAACAAAAAAGAGACTCCTTTAAATTCAGATATTACAGAAATAAATGTTGAAATATATAGAAAACACATTTTAAATTGCAATAATCTTGGTAAGCTTGGTAAACAGTTACATTTGCTTTGGATTATATTTTTAGTAATACTTTTGCACTGCTTATTCTCACTATAACAAAAAGGGGCTAGTGTTTAAAACTCTAAATAATGGAATGCAAAAAAATGCATTAATAAAAATAAAAAAAATTGTTGGGATCACCCAGCCCTAAAAGTGCTCTGTTAAAAAGGCAAAATTCCAATTAGTTTTATCAATTAATTTAAGTGATTTACAACAGCTTTTTGTTCTTTTTTTTCCTTTTATTTTAGAGAGGATTTTTCTCTCAGCAAGAATTTAAATGCAGGTCACTACTTCAATACCGTCACAGACATGAGCTTTTGTGATCTACGATGATTTACCTTCTCTTTGGGATGAAGACAATTACATCTCACCTTGACTTACTTGAGACAGAGCGGCTGATGGTGTCATTCGGAAAAACTGCGAGAGAGAAATTTCAATCTGTAGCTTAACTAAAAACAGTTCCACTTTCAGAGCAGTTCCAATAAATTCCTCTGATTTGTGTGGGATTATTTTAAAAGATTTGAAGGCAGCGGTCGTAATTTGTTGAAATATGGGTTCACTGAAATATAAGGATTCGCTGTACTCCTTCGGCACCAGTGACTTTACCTGCAAAGGTTACAAAAGAGTAAGTACTGTTCATCTGACTCATTATAAGAGGGCCTCTTGAAGACAGACAGAAAATGAGAGAGTGAGGACAGACAGGTGAGATCAAAGAGACAGCAGCTGGTTGTCCTCCCAGTGTGTGGTGAAGATAGACAGATGGTACAACATTAATTAGCAGTAAACATGCAGGATTCACCTCACCTGGAAAACATGAATCCTTCTTCACTTATCCACTCTGCTTCCTGCTAGTGGTTGGTCCTCTACGCTGTGCTGGGATCAGCACCCCTAATGATGAATCCTATAATAGGAGAAAAGGCCTAGATAATTCAGAAACAGCAGGAGCGAAAAACACAGTTATTTTTAACCCTCCAGCAGAAAATAGGGCCTTCTTTATTCATAAGTGGTTACAAAATGTTTGATATAACCTCATTATCAAGCTTGTTAACAGATTCGCATATGAGCTTTCATTTAATGAGCATTGATTCTTTTAATGGTCTGTTTCCCTTCAGATTCTTGAGTCATGTTGATTTTGAATGCAACTTGCAAAACATCTTTCTTTGATAATTAAGCTATGGGATTATAGCAGCTTAAAAAGCAGTGTAAAATGCTAAAGTGCATACTTCATGATAATGACTCTCCTTTAAAATTTACTGGTGTAAAAAATATTATTTACTTATTGATTGATTTCCCCTCTAATTAGTACACTATCTTTTTAAATGTGTATGTGTGTGTGCTGGTTTAATTACATGGGTATGACAGAGGTATTACAATCTGAAGGTGGTTCATGAGGACACTGCCAATGTCCCCATAATTCAACAGGATTAAAAAAACATACTGAATGTTTTTTTTTTTGAAAATCTAAAAATGCATAAAGTTTCCTGTAAGGTGTTTGTGTAGGCTATAGCTCATACAGGTCTTTCAGTATAAATATATATACATACAAATATATATATATATATATATATATATATATATATATATATATATATATATATATGTTTCTTGCAGGCTCCAGAGCAAATGGTAACAGCGAAATCCATCAGTGCAGGCAAGAGGTTCACCCCCGCTGATGTAATTATATGCCTTCGCTGTTAAAAAGTAAAGTTTCCATCTAACTGGACTTTGAGTTGTTGTGGGCATCTCTTCACGCCTCCACACACGCATTATAATATTGCATTATAAAGTTTAATGTTTTGACAAGCATTTGTTAGATCTTGTCCGAGATCAGCACAAAAGGGCGCTCCCTACCTGAAGCCATAGTTTCATGAAGACATTCACTGCACCCTGAGGCAGACGGTGACATCAGCTGGACTTTAAATGTCACCACCCGCTGTACACAGCTGTCAGGAGGCCCTGTCGTCCTTGTCAGGCTTTTCCCTAACTGTCTCTGATTATAGATGGCTCTTCAAGGATTTACTCTCACGCCGTTTCAAACTCTTATGACTATGCTTCTTCCTGCGGACCACAAGAAGATATTTTAACGAATGTTTCAGCTGTTTTTGGCCGTATTTTAGAAACCGATGAGGACCAAAAATGGTTAGCTCTAAAAGGAACATAAACAAACTTTGTGTGACGAACAAATAAATTCTTTCATTCTCAAACGAGCATTAACATAATTGATTCTTGCATTCCATTTTATATAAAATTCCATTTGATTTCGTGCAGTGCTTTTCATAATAAGCGTACAGGGATGATCCAAGTCCATTGTCTTCATAAATGCTTTTTTTGTGATGTTTATTTAATAGAATTTGTCTACTGCATGTGTGCGTGTTCAATGTTTTAATCAACGTCTTGATGAGACGTTTGGTTTGAAAACAACGATACATCAACCTTCCTAGGTAACGTATAAAGTCCTAAAAAAATGGATAGAAAATAGTTTGAGAGAGGATTACAAGATGTTTACATAAAATGCAATAACCAATGACATTAGCAGACGTTTGAGGTTTAAATTGTCATATTTATTGTAATTTGTGTGTGTGTGCCTTCAAGATATAACTTTCATTTCAAGTGAAATCTTCACGAGAGGGTAGAGGCGGCAATAAGCAAGCAGAAAGAAAAAGAAATAGAGGTAAACCGTCTGAGAGCGCCATTCCAATCCTCTGTCCAGGGGAAATTTTGTGAATTAATACTAAGCTAATTTATGCTGGTAAGAGATGAAACCCATGTGGCAAGATTTATAATTAAGTAGAAGTCTGCCAATAACAAAGCTAAAAAGTGACTTCCACAGTGAATTTGTACATACACACAGGTCATAAATAAAACATTTACCAAACAAACCTTTCCGGGTACTTGAAACGTTTGGGGTCTTTTGAGCAAAGCAACACCACTGCGACTTGCCTTGACTTTAAGCTCTATATCTCTGCTGAGTAACCCATGAGAGTTTGTGAATGCAGCAACCTTTTCAGTTCCATTCTCATCCCAGTCATGTTCTCCTCTGCCCATGTCTGAAGAGAAACCCTTGGCCCCTGAGACTATACGCTTCTGCTGCTCACACTCCCAGAGAATCTTAAGTGGCTGTACTACACTGTTTGATTGACACGCTTTTGTCGTTCCATCACCTGACTTTTTCGCATCCACGTGAAAGGAGAAATGTCATATAATGCTAACAGGAGGCATGAATTGTCATGACGCTGACAGCGTGAAGGACATGAAAAAAGTGACAGTGAAAAGATATGACATTTGGATTTTTTACGCACTGCTTTTGTAGATGTATGGAAAGCGCAATCAACTGAATTTTAATGAATGTGTTGCCAGTGCTTTACATGGCACTGAGTGCAACAAGACAGACAAAAAGTACAAATTAAGTATTTAAATGAGAAAATAATCATAAAAAGTCAGTTTCATGATTTTAAGAGCCCTCCATAAATGTGTCAGAATGTGGAAAAATTGAGATATGTGTTTTTTTAGAATTAAAATATGCTATAATATTATTCTATGTCTATGAGCTTTTCCTGTAAGAAAAACTCAAAGTATGAAAGCATGTGGAAGAAATATGACATAGATTCCCCGCAAAAATATTCACTTATTGGCTGTAAAAAAAAGTGCGCCTGGCAGGAGGGCAGCAGTGACTAAAACGTACAAATGCTACAATAGTGCTAGACCTCTCAATGCACAAACCGTCAAACCTTGAAATGATTGTGTTCTGGCGGTAGAGGACCAGAGCAGGTTCCATTTATGCCAGCTAAGAACTGGACACAGATAATGCACCATGTCATAAAACCACATACCATCTCAAATTGGTTCCATAAATATGACAATGGGTTCAGTGTACTTCAGTGCCCCCTGGCTCCAGATTTCAGTCCAAAAGAGCAGCTTTAGGATGTGGTGGAGCAACAGATTCACAGCATTAATGTGCAGTCAACTAACAAATATGGTATGACGTTATTAAGTCAATATGGGCCATAATCTCTTCAGCATAGCAGAATCCATGTCACAAAAGAATTCATGCTGGTTTAAATATATCAGTAGGACGCAAAGCTTAATGACAGCTTATATTGGTTTTGTATTTTAAAACCTCAATGTTTAGCTTAAAATTATAGTTCAACCCAACGGAAAATACTGTCATTTTCTTACCCTCATTTTGGTAACCAAAACTTTTTTAAACATTCATCAAAATAACTTATTTTATGTTCCCCAGAAAGAAAGAAAGTAATAGGTTTAGAGTAGCATGAGGGTGAGCGAATGAAGTTTTCTCTTTCTCAGGGGACATCTGTTTGGTCACAAATTAAAGATACTTGCATAACTTTACAGGCTTACATTTCTGGGCTCCAGTATGTACATACATTAGTGTCATGTCTTTCAGTTAATATTAATATGAATATGGATTATTATGTTAAGTAGCTTGACCACTAATCTTTTTCAGAAAGCTGCATATTAAATCATCTCAGAGGGGTTAAATTAAATTATGCTTTACTGCTCTCCTAATATATTCTAATATCAATGTATGAAATGTCAAGCACGTGCTTGCATGTAAATCAGACCATATGACAGTAATGAAAAATTGTAACTGCTACGTGGGTGTAAAGAGGAGCTTACGACAAGTACATTGACTCCATGCGGATAGGTGCAAAACAGTGGGACGAAGATGGATGAATAAATGGATAGAGCAGAATCCATTATGCAAAAAAAGATGCAGACCTCAGATTGCATGGAGTGAAGAGATTGGCGTTACACTGATGGTCACCAGGGAAATCAGTGATTCAACAAGTGCAGAGGGGTCATTAGAAATGGAAGTAGCTGAATCAGAGACAGCTACCACTATGTTAAGCAATACACTCTTTTACACCTATACACACACCTAAAGACATAAGCAATGCAGGTTCAGCGCTAAAGATGCAAAACTCACTATTTATGATCCAGCTGTTTTTACTGAGCAATATAATGGGAACATTATCAAAGCAGTCAATTAAACTCAGGTCAGACAGGATAAACATTTCTGTTTTTAGAGACTAAGCTTCAAAATGATTTTCAGAAAACATTTCTGAGGTACCCAGTATCTGCTTTACTGAGGGACAACTGACTTAATTATAATCTATAATACTGGCAAAAATCAAGGTCTGACACCACAGTAATCTGATTCAAAATTTAGAACCATTGATTGCTGCAGAAACCATTGATTCCTCCCATTAATACAATACACATTTCTTTCAGATGGAGGTAGAATTACAAGTAAGATAATACAGCTTCTAAAATATTTACACTGGACATTTTTAAATTCTTACGTGGCAAGAAAAAACAGACTTTAATACAGGTCTCAAATATACAGTAGTTCAGCAACCTAAAACATCAGGTATGCTGTGACATTGTTTAAACTCCACCACGGTCGAGAAAATTTCAAAAAGCCGACATGTGCCATTGTGGATGTTTCACCAAATTAGCAAGACAGGAAATCCTCGGGAGGTCCAAACAGAACACACTATTCTCTCCCTCTTGCTTCTACCATGGCAACAACATTGTGGTAATAAGGACTGGTCTCTATTTCTGGGAAAACTCAAAGGGGTTCACTGCTGTATCACCATAGTCCCTACGTAAGAACAGCATGGCGAAGATAGATTGCTATTCCAACTTTACTGTCCCCCAAAGCAGCAATATTTTCTCATAAATAAATATGTGGGGAATATGAAAAAATGCATGCATGGCAGGCGGAAACAGTGCGAACACTGATACCATGTACACGTTCACAGGGTCTTGATTTCCATGTCTGCAGCAGACACTGACTTCATGTTATAAATTTGTCTGTATGCTGAAAGACATGAATAAACCGCACACACTCCACATCCATCTCCATTCTTGAAGGTTATTTAGCAGCTGCTTGGTAAACAGCACACTAAGCTACACATTTATTCCGCCTCCATTTGTTTGTCTTGCTCATTGATTAACCCTGATTGTTTTCCTCTGTGGGTTAGGCTGGGATTACAGTGCATTTGGGATTACTGCATTTAAAATGTGTACATGTACCTAACATTCCACAATTTATAGGCAGCGAAACACCTTATTCTGCTGCTTAAGGCTTTATTACTTGATTAATTCTGTGTTTTTTGTGCACCGGTGCAGCGGGTGATATGTATGTTTAACTGAGATTATATTAACAATCTAAACCAGTGGTTCTTAATTCTGGTCCTGGGGACTCCCTGCTCTGCACATTTTGTAAGTGTCCCTTATCTAAAAGGGCTCAGTTCATGCAGTTCTCTCATAATGAGCTGATGATCTGAATCAAGTCTGTTAAATAAGGGAGACATGCAAAATGCCCAGAGCAGGGATTGAGAACCTCTAATCTAAACGTGCAGGACTCTGTCTAATTCCAAAGTTGGTTAAAGGAGTCATGAACTGGATTTACAGATTTTATATAGCATTTTTGACATTTTTAATCTTCGCAAAAACACTCTACAAGGGTATTACCTCTTTTGAAATGCAAGTAAATGTCATGTGTAATAGTAATGGCAATGTACCAACAGTGACATGAACAACACCGGCATATTTATGCTTATTTCATTTAAACTACACAGTAAAAAAAAATGTTGTTTCAACTTGAAATGACTTGATACCCTGCTGCCAAATTTTGTTTAGTTGTGTCAACTTGAAATTTTAAGTTATTTAATGTTAACTTAAGTTGAAACAACTTTTTTTCAAATTTTTGTTACATTTGTATATGTTCTGATTTGATAAGCCCTATACACTCTCACAATGCCCCAGTTGTTCTCTTGGCTTGATGTTTATTACAAACACACACAGATTATAAATAAACATACTTAGCAGCGTTGCTTCCAAGGACAAAATACTTGCACTGTCTTGGCTTTCAATAAAAGAAATGTAGAAAAACTGTTAGCGTGCTGAGAATAATTAAGAACAGAGTCCATTGTGAAATTAGACAAAAAAGAAAAACATTCTTTTTCAATTCCTCAGACATGCTGTTAAAAATACATTTCAGGAGTGCATTTTTAATAGCTTGATATTTTGGAAGGTTGTGTACAGTTTTTGGTGAGTCTGCACCCAGCACAAATTTGGACTGATTGATGGACAGAGACTAGTATTTATGGATACACCTGCTTGATTTACATAGCCTATGTTAATCACAGATGACAGTTTTATTAATTTTTTCCAGATTTTTGAGACATGGGATATTATATCTATATTATATCTAATCTATGACACTTGTCTTCTCTCTACATCTAAAACGTGTGTGTCTACAGAGAAGGTTTTAATCATAGAATGTTTTTAATGATGAAAAATAGCTTGTTTTATCAAAGGTAACATCTCATATCTGAGCAAGGACATATATTTCAATGACACGTACGTGTTTCAGAAGATTTCAAAGTTCTGTCCCCACTTTTTGTCAACACCATCAGACATTCGTTAATGTAAAGGAAAAAAATCAGGGCTTATCAGTGGCAGCTGTTACTCTTACTTTATAGTTTTAGAATATTTTACATCCCAATTTGAATATTTCCTATGTCACAACCATGATATGTCAACACTATCTTCCGATTTCTGAGGAAATTATTAGAAATATTTAGATAATTTTATTCTTCTGAAGCAGGTTCTATTAGCATATGGCATCAACAGAGAAAACAAAGTGTCTACTACATGCCACAATAAATAAATACATTTAGACCTGCAATTAAACCTGTATCATAAATTGTTAAAGTTCAAATCGTGCTAAAAACTCTGTTTTGCAGTTTTCAGAGTTGATTCAGTTACAGCTTATGAGCAAATGCTAGCATGAGCAAGGTCAAGTTCAAGGTCACGATAAAGGTCAAGATATAAAAACTGATTTTTCTAAATACCTATTGTTATTGTAACCCTGTATTATGAAATACATTATTATACACAAATAAAAAATATTAAAGAAATGTATTAACGAGAATTAATTGAATAGTGTGTAAAAACTATTAAAAAATGTAATACAAAACTCTAAAATGTATGTTAATTGTATATCAGTAAATTGATTGACATAGCGGTGATCATCCAATTGCGTTAGATTGGAACAGAAGTCCCGCCCCACCACGTCAGCTGCTAGTGGTAGCGCCATTTTAGTTTCTCTCCGTGAGATTCAGACGAGTAACATAATAATTGAGAAGCAGAAAAAGAGCAAAGGGGATAAAAATTCATCTTTTGTTGTTTATTTTCTTCGGATTTTAAGTGAGTTCACATTTTCTACTGTACATGGTTGTGTATGTGCAAACTCATTTTCTCAATTTCTCACAAGTTTCTCAGAAGTCTGTTGTTTGACAGAAATGTATATGTTAGTGCTAAAAGTTCATATTGTGTAACAACAATTGTGATGTGCTTGTGTGAATGTATTATTGCCTGTATTTATGCAGGTCATGTTTTTTTTCCGTGCTGGAAGTTCGTTTAGTTCAGCGAATTGCATGATGGCGAGCCAACCCACGAGAGACTTCACTGAGTTCATTTAACCTCAGAACGGGGTAGGACATCGCATCGCATCTGTCCTTCGACCCATAAACTCCTCAATGGCTCCATGCTTCCTCCTCTCCTCCCTCTCTTCCCGGGTGTCCATCCTCCACCAGAACATCCTCCAGTGTTGTCTGTCTACCTACCTTTCTGCAGGCCCTTCGCTGTCTCCTGTCACCATCCGATATCCTCTCCTTGGTCCTCCTCCATATTCCCCTCTGTCCCACCCTTCTGGGAGGGGACAAATGTCATGCCTCTGGACTGTCTCGTATTTGTTTGCATTTCCACTTGCTCTGTGTGGCCCAGTTTCTGTTCTGTTAAATGTTGTCAATTATGTTCAGGTGTGTGTCATTAATTTAGTCATTACCTTTCTCCTTTATATGTTCTAGCCTGTTCAGTTCTCCCTCGTCTGATATTAATGTTGATCTATGTTGTATTTGTGTGGTTCCTGCCTCTGTCTTCATCTCTGTGCATTATTAAATACTTTAATTGTGAGTTTTTAGCTTACAAACTATTAAAAGAGCTGCTTTCAGAAGTCATAGTGTATCATATTGATCACAAGTGAAATATGCAGTACCTCAAGGCACAGTATTAGGGCCATTACTTTTCACACTTTACATGTTACCTCTGGGAAATATTATCAGGAGACGCGGTGTTAGCTTTCACTGTTAAGCAGATGATACTCAGCTCTATATTTCTTCACGGCCCAGTAAAACACACCATATTAACAAACTAACGGCATGCATAGCCAATATAAAAAGTGGAGAAACGTTGTAATGCTAAATTCTGATGCTAATAATCATTCCTAAAAACCCACATGTAATTCTAGAATACCAACACTTGATGGCTGCTCTGTTAATTCTTCATCATCAGTTAGGAACATAGCTGTGTGTTAGATTGCAATCTTTACTTTGAAAACCATTCTTTTAGCATCTGCAAAACTGTTTTTCTATCTCAAAAACATATCTAAATTAAGACCATTGTCGAATGGAGAAATGTCAATTAATGTGTTTATGACCTCAAGGCTAGACTATTGTAATGCTTTTTTGGTTGGTTGTTCTGCACGCTTAATAAACAAACTTCCTTACTAGAACCAGGAAGTATGACCATATATAGTTCTGTTTACTGTTCCTCAACCCTGCCTGTTTATTATTTTGACCACGTTTTTTAATAAAGCCTTGCAGATCTCTGTCCCCTTTGTCACATTCTTTCTTATTCTGTTTCTCAATTCATGTCCAGATCAGATGGTGGATCAGCACAGCTAGATGAGCCCCATAAACAGACTAACACACACACACACACCACACAATAAGTTCTTTACACATTTGACATAGTTGCGTTTAAAATTAAACTATAAATTAAGTGCTGGTCGTCTGGTCAGAGCAGAACTTGCCCCCAACTGAGCCTGGTTTCTCCCAAGGTTTTTTTTCTCCATTCTGTATGGATGGGGATTTGGTTCCTTGCCACTGTCACCTCTGGCTTGCTTAGTTGGAGACACTTAATTCTAGCGATAGTTATCGATTTGATTACACAGACGCATTTAATAGAACATTAAATGTTTAATATCGTCATCATATAGTTAAATACCATCACTCTATTCTCCTATTTAATACTGTTCAGTGTTTTGACACAATCTGTATTGTTAAAAGTGCTATATAAATAAAAGTGATTGATTGATTGATTGATTGATTAAATGATTGCTTAGTTTTCCAGTGTTTGAAAATCAGAGCGATGCACAATCAGAGTGGTACAACCTAATCCTCACAAACAGAACTCTGTAACCCCAAGTAATCATTTTTGAACAGAAGTACAATACCATAAGGAGTGACTAGACTACCATACATTGTACATAAATGGGTAAAACCCATTTTATAATGTTTATGCATACTTTGTACTTTGTAATATATCTATATGCAGAGTCTTATATTGAATAAGTTTAAGATAAATTAGAATTATCAATCAAATAATTTTTTTTTGTACAAATTTGTGTCCATGTATTAAAATCCTGAAATCCAAATCCCATTCTACAATAGGTAGATGCATCAAATGATCTTTACTAATGGCACGGTGCGGTTAGGGGTGAAGGAGCACTTGACGGGAATATAAAATAAACGATTTTAATCAAACACATATACAGGATAAGTACCTCGGGCAGGTAGACAAACGGGCAGATGAACTAAACCACGTACAACATAGACGACATCGGACAAACAGAACTGAAACCACCGGACTTAAATACACAACGGAAATAATAAATAAGACACAGGTGAAAGCGCTAAGACAGTTCGCTAAAGTGGGTCACAGAACACATGGCACCACGACAAAAACAATAACACAAACGAGTCCACGTGTGACAACTAAGTAATAATATAATATAATATAACATTATTTTGATGGTGCAAGTGTTCTAAGTAACAAATGCTGAAGGTTGAAGCGTATTATACCTAATATTTACATTTAGCAGATGCTTCAACCCAAAGCAACTTAGAAATGAGGACAATAAAAGCAATCCGTATCAACAAAACCAAATACAAAAAGAGTTTAATATTTGGAACCATTTGAAAGAAGGCTCAAATGCTCAATCGTTCAAAATAAATCATTAATCTGAGAGAGGATTTTAATTTTGACTTTTCTAACTTGATCTCACAGCGATTCGTACATATTTTTACAAGGTGGCTAATTCATACCTAATTTGATTTCATATGATTTTAGCAAAATAATACAAATTATACAAATATAGCCACCTTGTACAAATACGCATGAATAGGCTCGTGAGAGTGTGTTTACTTTTCACCCTATTAAAGAACCTATTGGCTTCATTTTTCTATAGTTAAAGCGGGGATGCTTTTTATATAGTTATTAAGCTTTTTATTGTAAAATGGGATTTCCTTTGCTACAGTGGGCATACTTTCTCCTCTTCATGTTAATACCTCTGGACTGTCTCTATCTAACATCATTGCTGGTAATTCAATACGGATTAATAGTTTCTCTTTAACCAGCTGCAATTCAGCTTCCCTGAAGCTAACATTTCCATCCTTTCTCTTAGATGAAGTTTTACACTATTATATCTTCACATTTGCTTCAATACACAATTATTCTTTCAGCAGATTCTTTATGCTACATAATATCACAGAATTTGCAAAGATGCAAGGTCACTCGAGTAGCCTCCAATGCTAGTCTCCCTTTTTTACGTAGTTTCAAGAAAAACTCAAAGGGAGATTGACCTTTCCTTGACATAATTTGTCACTCATTTAAACTCTGAAATAGCTGCCTAGAGCCCAATCAGCGGGAGTGAGGCTTGTGTCCTTGATTTGTTTTCCCATTACAGTCTGCAAAGTAGCAAAACTCAAAAGACAAGACTCATTACACAGGCACAGATGCAAACCAGTTTTCTCTGGCTCTAATAATGCTTTAAATACAAAGTTATTTTCAGATAGTTGGCTCTAAGACAGAATAAGGAATTGAATTCAGCAATTTTAGCCACTTAGCTATTAGGATTTCTCAGAGGAAATGTTCATAATCTGTCATTTATATCACAGAAGCTGTCAGTAAAATCTTGTTTTCTGCATACTGAATACAAAAAAGCTCAATATTTAGAGAATAAAGTTGCAATGATAAAAAAAAAAAAAAAAAATCAAAGACACAAATTAAATCAATGCAATTTTATCTATAATTATATTCTTGTGCATGATGTATTAATGTATTATTATACATTTCTTGTACAAAATATACATGAGATTATACTAAAACATAGCAACTTTATTCTTAAAAGACATTTTATGAAAATATTCCCCTTTTATTGTCATACATTCAATGTCATCTTCACTTTTACTTTATTTGTTTATTTAATTACTTTGTTCATTTATTTTGCCACGGTACTAAAATGCTGTCTTCATGTAGAGTGTTTAAATTATGCATTTCATGAACAGAGATGTTTAATGGGCAGGCGGCGCATGCTTGGGCACAAGAGTGTTTCACAGCAATCCCAATCTACAAGGCCAAGAGCATTATTAGAGCAATACCGATGTCTGGCATTGCCATGGTAACAACTCAGTTCTGCCTAATGCCTAAACACAGTGCATAGTTCAGGTGCTGATGCAATCAACCCGATCTCATAAAAAATATGTACCTCTGTGCACTTTTCAGTGCAACACCATTTTTTACGTGCCTTACTGCACGTCTCTCTGCAGATTTTTATTAATCTGCTATAGATATATATGGCTACAGATATATGTCTTGCAGCAGTTCAGAATTGAAATATCCGTAGACTGTTGTGTATAGAAATATATCCTACACCAAATTCAACCTAAACCTAACATTTGTTAATGCAACTGTGCTATTTCAACTACCTTTGTACACAGTGTACAACGTATCTTTCCGTGGCTTCGAACGCAGAACTGCGTTCATCAGTTTTCAAATATCCCAGCACCTTAATATTGTTTTGAAGTCATGACATGATGTTCTTGAGTAATTGTACTTGTTTGCATGTATTTTTGCGTCTCGCTAAAAGTGCACCCATGCACGTTAATGCCACGAGACATGAACAAAGCACAAGAACAAATCTATATGATGCATCTCATGCCTCTATTTTCAAATAAAACACATTTTTTTATAAAAAAATACCTTTTTAATGGAAAATATAATAAAGCTTCAACTGCATTGTGGTCAGTTAATTTGAACGTAATGTCAGAATATTGCACATCCCAACATTTCTGACTTGTTATGGCATATCTGAGCGCTTTGTCTATACTTGGCTCAGAATTAGACTTTTAATGAAATCTATTATAGGCTGAAGATCTTTATCCTTGACAGACCGCATTAAAACAGGTAATTACAACAAAACAAATTAATATCAAGAATGATGTGTGCATGTTTTTGAAGGCTCATATAACCTCACCATTAAGAAAGTGTAATTATAGTCTTCTAATCTGAGTGTCAAGACCACAAGGGAGTTACATAATCTGAAATTAATCACTTCATTTATTCAACATTCAGAATCGTGGTGGTGGTTACCTAAGCACTTGTCCGATTCGCAACAACACCTGTTATATTTATCTTTTAATTGAAACTGTACAGATACCACACTGCGTATCAAAGTCAGCGAGCTGTGTGTGCTGGAACAGAATGATTAATGATGATAACTGTAAACATTTCTGTCTCATCACCGATGGATGCTGCTGAGACATCCGTTAGCTAAAGGTGCTGTAACTAAATTATGTGCATATCTAAACGAATGCAACTAAATATGTAAGGCATATGTAAATAAATATGTATTTTGAACTTTTGACTTATAGGAATGAGACATGGTTGTTACTCGACTCCTGATTTTAGCCTTCAGAGTAATTTTTTAAGGGTCTACAGTTATGCTGTAGTTAAGCATTAACAGACTATTATGATTAACTGCACATACAGTATTGTAAAAGCCATTCCCAATATTAACCAAATATTAGAAATGACTTTAATCGTAGTTAAGCTTTAACACTGTAGTATTCATTAGCCGACTGGTTAATATGACTCTCAGTGTTACACCTTAATATTAATACAAACCAGATTCCAAAAAGTTGGGACACTATACAAATCGTGAATAAAAACTGAATGCAATGATGTGTAGGTGCCAACTTCTAATATTTTATTCAGAATAGAACATAACTCACGAAACAAAAAGTTTAAACTGAGAAAATGTACCATTTTAAGGGAAAAATATATTGATTCAGAATTTCATGGTGTCAACAAATCCCAAAAAGTTGGGACAAGTAGCAATAAGAGGCTGGAAAAAGTAAATTTAAGCATAATGAGGAGCTGGAAGACCAATTAACACTAATTAGGTCAATTGGCAACATGATTGGGTATAAAAAGAGCTTCTCAGAGTGGCAGTGTCTCTCAGAAGCCAAGATGGGTAGAGGATCACCAATTCCCACAATGTTGCGCAGAAAGATAGTGGAGCAATATCAGAAAGGTGTTACCCAGCGAAAAATTGCAAAGACTTTGCATCTATCATCATCAACTGTGCATAACATCATCCAAAGATTCAGAGAATCTGGAACAATCTCTGTGAGAAAGGGTCAAGGCCGTAAAACCATACTGGATGCCCGTGATCTCCGGCCCTTAAACGACACTGCACCACAAACAGGAATGCTACTGTAAAGGAAATCACAGAATGGGCTCAGGAATACTTCCAGAAACCATTGTCAGTGAACACAATCCACCGTGCCATCCGCCGTTGCCAGCTGAAACTCTACAGTGCAAAGAAGAAGCCATTTCTAAGCAAGATCCACAAGCTCAGGCGTTTACACTGGGCCAGGGATCATTTAAAATGGAGTGTGGCGAAATGGAAGACTGTTCTGTGGTCAGACGAGTCACGATTCGAAGTTCTTTTTGAAATCTGGGACGCCATGTCATCCGGACCAAAGAGGACAAGGACAACCAAGTTGTTATCAACGCTTCGGTTCAGAAGCCTGCATCTCTGATGGTATGGGGTTGCATGAGTGCGTGTGGCATGGGCAGCTTGCATGTCTGGAAAGGCACCATCAATGCAGAAAAATACATTCAGGTTCTAGAACAACATATGCTCCCATCCAGACGTCATCTTTTTCAGGGAAGACCCTGCATTTTTCAACAAGATAATGCCAGACCACATTCTGCATCAATCACAGCATCATGGCTGCGTAGGAGAAGGATCCGGGTACTGAAATGGCCAGTCTGCAGTCCAGATCTTTCACCTATAGAGAACATTTGGCGCATCATAAAGAGGAAGGTGCGACAAAGAAGGCCCAAGACGATTGAACAGTTAGAGGCCTGTATTAGACAAGAATGGGAGAGCATTCCTATTTCTAAACTTGAGAAACTGGTCTCCTCTGTCCCCAGACGTCTGTTGAGTGTTGTAAAAAGAAGGGGAGATGCCACACAGTGGTGAAAATGTCCTTGTCCCAACTTTTTGGGATTTGTTGACACCATGAAATTCTGAATCAACATATTTTTCCCTTAAAATGGTACATTTTCTCAGTTTAAACTTTTGTCCGTGAGTTATGTTCTATTCTGAATAAAATATTAGAAGTTGGCACCTACACATCATTGCATTCAGTTTTTATTCACGATTTGTATAGTGTCCCAACTTTTTGGAATCGGTTTGTAGTTCATTTTATTAACTGTAATTATATTTGCCACTGCCACTATCATTGACTTATACGGCACTTATTAAAACATCAAGTTTATTTACCCAAATATGTCAGTAATAATGGCCAGAAATATTACATTTATGTTGTGTTCATGCTTAACTGCTGCATAAATAACGCTAAAATATACCATTACTGTCTGCTGCAGTTAATCGTTAACGACAACAACAGAAATCATGACAAAATGTAGGTGTTTTCATTGGAATTGTTTGCCTAATGAAGTTCTACCAATAGAATAAAAGTCTATGCTATGTTTGGATAATCAAAATATTGATGTTTTGCTAAAATATTTAACAAGTACCTGCTGCTTATTTTCCTGTCACCTTCAGATTTTCTTCATCCTGGAGAGCGGTATTATTATGCTTGGTTTGTGAGTCTACACGAGCAGGTAATGCACGCAGTGTGAGTCTAAAGAAAACTCACCACCAGCTGACAGAGTGATGATGAACAATAGCAGACACTGTAAACTGTATCTGCTCTACATTATTAGATTTTTTTAATCTACCCATCCCATAAACCGTCAACCTCCAGTGAAAAGTGAATGAAACCGCAGGAACAGACACATTAAGACCCTTTCATTTTTAGGATCATTTAACCGCTGACATGGAAGTAGCTCAACATATACTGCTGTTCACATGTTTCTATATTTGTGAAATAATTATTGAAAAAGCTGTCTTGCTTGTGACAGTAGTACTAAAGCAAAAAAAACTGACAACTTAACTGAATTTTAAAAGATCTGTCAGAACACTAAATATTATTTAGTTATGCCGATCGTCTTTAACAATCGTCTTTCTTTTATGTTTGTTTCTTTCCCACTACATGCTGATATTCAAATTTAAATGTATTTATTAAACACAGAAGTTACAATGTGATGCATATACACAGCATGATAAGGATCAACAAATCTAAAATCAGTCAGATATGAACTCTGATCCACAAGACAACTAACTCACAGTAACAAATGTAAAACGGTAGTATTTTAATAATAAGTAAAATTATATTTTTCAAGACAAATGCATGCTGGGGGCAAAATACTTTGTTCTCAATTTGAAAAGTTCAGAAAAAATCTGGATGTTGTGAACAAATATCTTCAAATGTCTACTTTTTACATTAGAATTTCCTTTCTTTCTTTTTTTTTTGGAATTGAAAAAAAAAAAACTTTACATGAATTGATAGCTGCAGCCGGAGAATCAGGTCACTTGCATCAGGAAGAGTTCTATGCTCTTTGTGAGTGAGTGAAGAATGAACAGAGAAAAAAAAATCAAAATATTTTAAAGCTTCTTTCCTATGTGTTATATATAACTCATTGAATCCCCCTGGGTGATCTTTCACTCACATGAACGAATAAAAGCATAGCTTATCAAAAATGTTAAAAATAAGGCCTGAAGAAATATGGAACGCAGGATTGCTAGAAAATTGAAAAAAAAATAACAATAATAATAATAAAAATAAATAAAAAATTGAGTGAGCTGACTTGTTTTAGCTTTATCCCTCTTCTGTGGCAACGAGGGCCTGCTGAATTGAAAACTAATATGATTTGTTCTGCACTGACTGCCTCTAAACTTGTGCTTTGAATCTGAAATTGACAAGAAGAGAGTTTGACAATCAAGTCAGAGAGCAGAAAATGCAAACACGGGACATCAGAGCAGTTGTTTCATTGATCTGGACCGTGTATAAACGTACAGTTATTCTGCCAACGCATCACAGTCATAATTTCAACAGGGAACCAGAAAGCATTGTTATGGAAATTTCTAATGATAAATTTAAGGACCAGTCTTCCATCTTGGAGAGCTGCCCGGACACGGGGAAAATATGACTGCTTGTATTTCTGTAATGTAAATAAGCAAAATCAAAACAAAACAGCAAATAGGAAGAAATGAAGATATCATTTATCAAGTTATTTAATGAGCTAAGATGGCCCAGTTTGTATGTAAGTTGTCTCAAAGGCAAGGAGAAATGAGGCAGAAATAAATGCATTCTTTTTCAGAAAGAATACGTTTCATATCTTGTAGAATAACAGGCAAGTATCATTAAAACAGACAGAGATGTGTAATACGAATTACAAATGATGTAAAACATTTTCCAGGATACATTGTTTTCTAGCGTACATTAGTATTTTAATTTTTTTAAGTATGTTACTGTCAGAATCAGACTTGATTTCAGTCTTTTCCCAGCTAGCCTACAGATTTGTTTCCCCACTCGCTCTCAGGTTTCTGTCATTATGATTGTCCTGATTGTTATTACCTCTGCCTGCTGTATCTTTTTGAGCTAGACCTGCCTTGGACTTTGCTGTTTGCTGGTGATTGACCCTGTGCTTATTATACCTTTAATAAAGGCACCAATAGCTCCCAACTGGGTTGACCTCGTGTTATACTCATAACCTCTAAAGTACAAGTTTTTGTGCAATGTTAAAAAAACAATATCAGTTGTGAGACACTATATGAAAACTTATTTCCTGCAGTAAAAAGCTTAAATGACAGAGAAAAGCAGCATTAAAGGCAAGTGTATGTAGATTAAATGAAATACAGCATTAGAGACTGCTTTGTCTCAGAGACTGTTATCATAAAAAGCCTCAATGGAGTCTTTTAGCAATTTGGACACAATTAGTTTAAACTCACTGTCAGGGGTTTAAAGTTTAGATCAAAGTCCTATCAAATGTTTAAAGAATATGAATACAGCACTGCTTTGCAGGCAAATTATATTTTTACTGGGATTCATGCAGGTTTTGTAGATGAAGGTAAATGTAAGACTGTTTAAGACCATGTAAAGAAAAGTAAGGAATAAATGGAAAGGAAAAATAAATCAAGTCAAATTAGTTACGTTTATAATTAAAATAAAAACAAATGCCAGTGTAGTTTTTTAAAAGGGGAAAACCTTTGAATAATTTCTCAGAAATGCGGTCTTCATGACGCGTCATTTTGCATTTAAAGTAACCCGCATCTTGATTTAAAGAGATTCACATATTTGTACTAGAAAACAAGACAAAAATACAGAGGAATATGTGTTTTGGAATGCATGTGGTATTTATTGCCATATGAAATCAAGACTTTCTGCATCTATTTTAGGACCTTAATTTGTGGAGGTGCAAATTAAGATTTAGGCAATTTAAGACCTTTTTTATCACCTGGATAAAACCCTGTTTTATTCACAAGATAATTAAATGTAGGCAGCGTTGGCGAATTTAATTACCAAGTGTCTTATCTAACTCGGGGTTAATCATCAGCTAAACTATTTATTTATTTTTATACTGTTTATTTTTATTACTTTTAGTTTAACAAACTTTAACGTAAAATGAATTACAAACTATTTGTTCCCACTACATTAGGTGTCTTAAAATACAATGTACTCTGTTAGGTTCAAATGTACCTTTTGTGTTTTGTGGAGTACAGGTGAGCTTAGAGGCAGGTTTGGTGGCATGCTTATTTTTCAGCTGTATCGGTAAGGGTTAACTGTGTAATTATAAATATAATGCGCGTGTGTGTGTTTGCACATGTATATGTAGATATTAATTACAAATATAATCACAGGACATTATTTTCAAAAATAAGTGCAATGTAAAAACCTGCATGTACACAATTAAATGTACCAAAAAACCTATATAATCACAACTAAAAACTGTTACTTGTTACTTGTTCAGAGAAAAAAGTAAACGCTTTACAGCAAAAGCAGCTGTCACCGCAGCGCAGACTCAAATACTAGATGAGAGAGACTTTGAGAACAGTTTGTGCTTGACCCTTGACCTGGGCTAATAGAAGGCCACTGTTTCTTGCGTGTATGTACATAAACCTATTAAAATGGTGTAAGTTGTTTCAGTGGCAGCCGAGCCCCTAAGCACAGCTGTGCTTCTCTATTTCCAGACGATCCATCCATTCATTATTTACACTGCATCAGTTTCTTACATAATTAATTGGAAGCATTAATGCATAATTTGGCAGATTAATGAGTTTTAATTAAGCGAGTGTTTTATTGTCCCGTTGATTAGGCTTGCTGGGGAATGAGGCGGGGGTGTGGCTTGTGTCTAATCACTCTATGCCTAATTAAATGAAGTAAAAATTGATTGTATGGACACTAAAACTTACTGCCACTGTAGGGCTGCAGGTACAAGTGCGTGTGTCGTGTGTGTGATATGCAGCGCAGCATATATTTAACGCACACGCAACATAATAGCAAATGGCTAATGATAAATAAAATAATAAACATATAGAGATTCTTGCATTGATGACTATAAAATCATGTTGTAAACACCAGAGCAAAGTTGACATTGTGTTTTAGGCATTCCAAAGGCCACTGTGTCAGACCAACAAATGCACAATACAACTCCATTTGTTTATGTCTGAACAGGAAAGTGCTGACCTTATAACTGAAATCCTGAGAACACAGAAGGCATGTAGCATAAAGGTCTTTCGTGTTCTGGGATGACTGTTGCTGTGAGACATCTTTAGATCAAGACTCAACTGTCAAGACCTTGTAAATAAGATCTGCAGCAACTGACTGACTTAAAAAAATCAGCTAGGTGATTCGTGACAGTTAATGTATGAACTACTGGAGCTTTCCACTTCAATAACAACTATCAGATCATTCAGTGAGATGATTCAATCATTTATGGCTGTGATATATTTATCATTTGAATATCTAAAAGATATAAGACAGGTTTATATGATTTATTCAACTGATCTGTCATAGATTACAAATTCAGAATACCTCTAAGGCAGTTAAGACGAGCATAAAAATTGCCAAGAAATGAAAATGACCTATTTTCTAAATGCACCTTATTTATCTTAATTGTCAAAAATTTAACACACAACACACACACACACACACACACACACACACACACACACACACACACACATTTGTACTATTTGTACTATTTGTACTTTGTATTTTGTGAATAAACCTAAACCTACCCTTATATGAAACTATAGCCATTTTTATATTTTAAAAAGCTCACTTTGTATGATTTACAAGCATTTTGAAAAGCGGGGACATGACATAACGTCCTCATAAGTCACCTTCTTCTTGTGACACCTGTGTCAAACCCATGTCATTATACAAATTTGTGTCCACATATGTCACAAAAACCCACGCTCACACACATTTATACATATATACCATATATCAGAATTGGAAAGCTGCTGAGTTTATTATTATTGTACCAGATACTCAAATTATCACCTCCTTATTGAATGAACCTTCCTGTGTGGCTGCTGTTTGTGTGTTATCAGACAGGTGGTCGCGATTTAATAACTCATGGTATATATGCAATATCTGAATGCAAGCTTGCGGTGAATTTAAAAAAGGGACAGAGTTTAAGTGGACTAAATGATGATTACAGTATGTCCCCAGAGAAGTCAAAGTTAAGAGATTTTGATTAAAATGATGAGCTCAAAATTGAAGCTCTGCCCCTTTCTTGCAATCAACCGCAAGTTTGCATTCAGATCTGCCTTTATCTAGTCATCAACCAATAAACAGAGCCCTGCCCTACATTCCTTCTTTTTTAATACATGTCATTATATGCAAGAAAAAATCTGTCGCTACTTCTGTTACATCATTACCATCATGTTGCTTTTTCATCTTTTAGTCACCTTCATGTTGTATGCTTTTTTTTTCTTCTTCTGTGGAGCACAAAAGAATATATTCTGAAGAAAGTTTCCACTGTTTTTCTGAGCACACATTGAATGTCAGTGGTGTCTAAATCAATTTTAAAGCAATTTTCTGAATATCTTCTATTGTGTTTCACCGAAGACAAACAAAATCCTCCAAGATCACCGTAAATCTTTATATTTTTGATAGACAATGATGAATGAGAAAGCGAGAGAGCGCTGTGTCTACTTCTGAGACATCCGACGAGTTGGCAGTCCGGGTCCAGACGAGCGTCAGTGGGCGGGACTTTGGGGTGAGTGCGGGTAGCGGGTAGTGTCTTGCTGGAAAAACCACACAGCTATATTTCTGTCTAAGTACGTCACTGTGCAGACCTAGATTATTTATGAATAAGCTTAAATGAGAGACTTGAGGAGACTCTCTGGGTGGGACACGAAACCAGCAGGCCCGAATGTTACATAAGAGAGGATAGCCAAATGATCTGTCAGCTCAAGATAAGGGAGGGAGACTGTCTCAGAGCACCTTAACACAACTTCCTATTCATCTGGCAGACAGGCTACACTGAATATATGGCCACCATAAAACACAGCATAACAACGTGACTGTGGAGCGAGGAAGGAGGGGGAGCACTTACACCAGTAATGGAAGGAACGCTTTCTCCAGCATTTTAGAGCAGCAGGGGGCTTTTCTGATGTGTTAATGTGTTGACGGAGACAAATGAGGCCGTGCGGTCACGAGGGGACATGGAACAAGAGCCCTGTTGTACACAGCACAGCCCAGAATACAGGAGCCCCTGCCTAGCCAAACAACAGCACAGGAAGCCAGGCCTGCCAAACACAAAGGCTGTTTATTTGCCCTCATGTCAACCAATCGTGAGTACACAAATCAATAAAGTGTTAGACCACAAGAGACACGCCAGGTTAAACAGAGGCTGCAGGTTAAATAATGACTGCTTTAAATAAAGAGCTCATTAGAACTACAAAGATGTTTACAGGTTTTGGTTTTGGATGCTTTTCAGACACAAGCTAGGGATTTCATAAAATATAAATGACATCTACAACAATAAAATTCTTATATACCTTAATTTCTTTCACAGCTTATTTTTTTATTCTGTGGAATAAAAAAGAAATCTAACAGAATGTCTAAACAAGATGTTCTTAACCTTTTTTGACTTGAAGGCTGTTGTTTGAGGTATTTCTAGAACTGCTATATTATGATTTATAAAATATCATTAAAAAAATGTATTTTATAATCCATTGTTCATTAATTTAAGATACTGAATTAATGTGGTTAAGATTAAATTAAAATTTACCTAAATTCATTTTGTGACTTCAATTTAAAGTAAAGAACTATTTTTATATTTTCACATTTTTGCAGCTTACCTGTATTTATAATACATTGATAATATTAAAACACTTTTAAATTGAGTCCCTCTTTATATTAGGTGGTTTTATAAAGTATACAGTATGTACTTGTGTCAAAAATACAATGTAAGTTTAAGGGATGGGTCAACAGTGTAGTTATAAAATGTAATTACAGAAATTAATTACAGATTTAATTACGTGCATGTATTCATATAAATACAAGAAATATAATAAAAAGTACAATGTTAAAACATGTATGTATACAACAGGTGCACTGTATCAAATGATTGATTGAACTGTAAAATACTTACAAAGTATTGTTGTAAAGGTCATTTCATACCGAATCCCAAATTTAGTGAATGACACAACATGAGGTTGTATTCATATCAGAAAAAGTTTCAGACAAAGGTCTTAATTGTCAATTATCAAGATTTCCAGTGAATAATGACTTAAAAATTTTGTCCATTTACTTTCGTTTTAAAGAAGAGAACAGCTTAGATATTCAGCTAAACATCTTCTTTTGTGTTCCAAAGAAAGAAAGTCATATTAGTTTGAAACAACATGGATTTGCAGTTTAACTGTACAGAAATCACCCAGTGATGCCATCTCTGTTTACACTCCTAACTATCAGCAGCTAAGACCACCACACACAGTCAACAGGCCTGACCTTCTTCCAACAATAGCATGTCTTCAGCTTCCCGTCAGTCTGATAAACTCCACGACTGTTCTTCTCAGTAGAACCGTCACTCTTCAGCTGGAAAAAGAAGAAGAGATTGAATCATATGCTTTGAGAAGCTGTGATAAGAATCAGGAGCATGTGTCTCTTTCAGCTTCTCTGAGCGTGGCCGCCGAGGGCAGATCGCAACTCTCCACAGGTGACAGAGAGGAAGTTCACAGAGCTGCCACATGACGCCTCCAGTGGATCACTGTCTTGCCTCTAAAAATGGGATGTGAGATAATGACCTGCCAGTCAAAGAATTGGACAGGTAAAAAAAAAAAACAATAAGGTAAGGAAGAAATAGATATGAGTCAGACAAAGAGAGAGAGGGGGTAGGGGAGAGAGAAAGAGAAGATTCATTGAAACACACATAATTGGGGCTTGAAAAATTGGGACAGCTATGTGCTGCGCTGGTACTTGAGAGAACGAACTCATCAGGGAATAAAAGCGGCGTCGTGATTTACCTTAAACATAACACACAAGCCAGGGCCAAACACAAAACAGCGAATGATGCAAAACGACAAACAAGCAAAATTGGAAACATTTTGTTCGCTTCTGCTCTCACACTCGCAGCACAGTCCTAAACAGCATAGGCCTTTCGTGCATTTTTATGATTTCTGTGATAGTTTACCACCAGATGCTATGCTTTTTGCTGGTTTCCTTTTGGAACTTCTTATATATATCATTATTTATTCATGCATTTGAAATAAATCACTGGATCACTGTGAACTGGAACTGAAAAATTCTGATTATTATTGACCATGTCAGCTCTCCAGAGCTCAGTTTATAAGCACAAACAGGAGCCATTTTTTTAAGTAAGTGTAGCGTGTGATCTCATACTTGAGACTCAGAAAAGGTCAAATAATCACTTGCTGAGATAGAAAACACTTCAGCGTTACACTTGTGTGTGTGAAGACACAGCAGTTGAGTTCTTATAATGACGTGTCAGCACAGGGAAGTTGCTCTTTTATGGTTTTGCCACATGCATTATTTAAAGATGGAATCAATATTGCAGATTGTGCTGGCACTATGAGTGAGAACTCACAGAAGCACACTGTATAGAGATTCCCTGCGTTATCTGTTTGATAAAACAATGTGTTCCTGTGCAAACTTTTTTTTTTTCACTAGTGAGTATGCCACTAACTCAGATGACGTGTATAAGATCCATCTCTAGCTGTGGTAATCAGACATGGTCATGTGTGTCACTGAGTATCAAGCCCTGTATTTAACAAAACCATGTTCAAGAAAAGTCTTATTCCTTTTTGCCATTTTGATATTTAACAGCTTAATATCAGCTAGTAATGAAAAGGTGAAAATTGTTGCCCCAGCAACCTGGAGTTGAACCACACCACAGGCAAGATTTTATCATTTAATGCACTGAGAGCAGAACAGACCTCTGACCTTCTATGAAAAGTTGAACATTTAATACACGAAAATAACCTCCATACCATACGTCAGTCCGACCATTCGTTCATGCCACAGTGGTGACAACCAAATAATACGAGGC
Organism: Puntigrus tetrazona; assembly: GCF_018831695.1. Classification (NCBI taxonomy): domain Eukaryota; kingdom Metazoa; phylum Chordata; class Actinopteri; order Cypriniformes; family Cyprinidae; genus Puntigrus; species Puntigrus tetrazona. Next base: position 14,002,715 of record NC_056699.1, read on the forward strand.
TTGCATCATCATAGTGACAGTTGTTTACCCCAGTTGCCTTTTTTTCTGTTGTTGTTTTTTTACATATTTTGCATTTTGAACACCAACACAGAACAGAACATGCGTTTATTTGTTGAAAATATGTGATGCAAAGGTTCAGAAGAACACGAATGTACCTTGCTGCTAAAGGTGAGAGAGTGAGAAAAAACATTCATAGTTGACCAATTCATACAATAGTAGAACAGGTCTATGTTTTAATGTAGTACTCTAATCCACACCAGAAACCATACCACAGTTAGCATTAATAGATCACCAATCACATCAACAAAATGTGTTTCTGTATACATTTAGGTGTTACCATGCACTGCGTGTATTAATAAATGTTGGAAGGGCAAAACTATTTAAGTTGAAAGTTGACACAAATGTATTTGAAATATTGAACGGTTATTTTCAAATCCATGTTGACTAAACTAATGAAAAAAATCCAGCCAACACTGAGATCATTCTACACGTGTAAGTGCCTGTGATTCGATGGAGCGCCATCTTGTCAAGGTAAGTGCCACTAAATGAATTCAGTTCTCACTTTTGCTGCATAAGCTTTACATCTTTTGCAAAGTTATAATATAAAACTTAATTGAAAATCCAACACAGTCTCATGACCAATTCGTACATGATTTAAGGTAAGGTTGCTAATCTGTACAACCTCATTCATACTATTTTGTACGATTTGTCTAAAACCCCAGTGATGTGTAGGTTTAGGGGCAGGGTTAAGAGTAAGTCACTCGTACAAACGTTTGGTGCTGAAGGAAAATGAAAAAATATTATACACAAAACGGCCAAAAGACATGTCTTTAGAGGCTATAAATTAAATGTGCCCAAAAACAGGGGGAAGAAATGTTAACAAGCATATATATTTTGTATTATAAATGTAATGTTTGACAACTGGAGCACTTAAAAGGGATAGTTCACCAAAAAATGTAAATTTGTTGTTATTTTACTGACCATTCTACATGTAAGTGACTTTTTTTCTTCAGTAGAACAGTAAAGATTTTGCCTTAAACGTTGATCTTTGGCGATTCATACCCAGCAAGATTCATACAGGTTGTTATTACATAAAGGATATAATGTGTGCATTTAAGTAATTGATAGATATAAGATAGTAATTTTCTTAAACTCAGATTTATTCAGTAGATTCACAGGCTGCTCTTCAAAACTACTGGCTGGTGCTAGTTGGTCAGTGGATGCCATCAAAGTAGTTGTGCACTTCAAAAGAAAGAAACTTCAGTGAACTAAGGATATGATTCGGTGTAAGAATGATTCATTCACATAAAAGATTCATTCAGCACACAGATTCATTCATGAACCACTAACATAGAGCAGCTCCTAATATTTATTCTGGCCTTAACAGACAGCCATATACACATACAGATGAGGTCCGCCCATACAAAACTATAAATGAGGATGATGGTGGTAAAAGAAGCATCTAGTGCATGTAACATAAGCTCAGGCTGCTTTAATTGGCATATTGATGACATCAAGTGTTGTTTAGATTCGAATGAATCTCAACATTCTGTGTCAGAGCAGCAGCTTGAGCTGATATTTGAAAGACAACACAACTGTTTCTGAAGCCTTGAATCTGATCAAACTTTGCTAAAAGCTCTTCACGACTCTGCAATTTGGTAAGTTTCAACATTTTGTTGAGTTTGTGAAGCTTTTTTTGGATTCATTAGCATGGAGCAGCGTCGCACGCGTAGACCCAGGTCTCTAACCAAACATCTGAAGGGATTCGTAATGGAGGGCACCTCTTCCATTGAAGACTCACGTGAGATCTCACGGCTGGCAGCTGCCATCAGGTTGGACCACTCTTACAGCTGCTTCTCTGCGAAGGCCCGAAGACCCAAAGGTCTGGAAGAGCGCTACTTAAAGAACGCTGCTGTCCTTCCCGACATCCGTCCAGCAGTATCGGTCTCTTCAGTGACACCTCTGTGTCAGCAGGAAGAGTCTGTCTTCATTCACGGCTGCAGCGTCCAGGGCTACCAGGACATCTACCGCTCTGTGGCTGAGCCCGTGATGAAGACACGCTGTGGTGAACGCCGTCCCTACAGTCTCAAACTGGGACTGAAGATTAAGCAGCATCTGTGGGAGACACTCAGCTGCCCTTCACTGGTGGAGACAGAGCAGCCTGATGGACGCATCCAGATCACTGAGGGCTTCTCCACGAAAAACAGAAGCCTTGCTCCTCGAATTCACGTGGATGTCAGTGAAGAGCCCCTGCCCGAGGAGCCCAGAAGAAAGAAGGCCAGACACTGACTCATCACAGTGTCACACGGAGCCTGAAGTATGTAAATACTGTATATAATGTATATAGTTATAGAGTAAGTTTTGTTTGTAGAGTAAGTTTTATTTATAGGTTTATAGTACGTTTTCAGCACATGCTCCGATTGGTTTTCAGTGCTTTGATACGTGGTTGTCGTGATGTTTTGAGCGGTCTTGGTGCATTCACATGGTTTTGTCCAGGTTTTCTGTTCTACGGCTGTTGTTTCTGGTTGCTGACCTCCTCCGAGTGAAATGTGTTGTTGTTAGTTAGGAGTTGTTTGAGATGTGGTTAACAGTTGGGTTAGGGTAGGTTAGGGTCCCTCACGTGGTTTGCAGCTTGACGTGCTGTGAGGGCTTGTGTGCATCAGGGATGCTGAGAGCTACGTCACTGGTACATTAACTACTGGTAGGGTCTCCCATAGTGGACAGGTCTCAGCTGAGATGCCAGGCGAAGACAAACCACATGAACCTGGACAGCAGCCGACTGACCTGATGTTCCTGGCAGAAGATCTTGTGTATACGGGATAGTAGGATAGAAATTAAGGATTGTGAAAGAAAGTTTGGTTTTATTAGTCTATTAAAATTATTGTTTGATTAAGCAACATTAATCATTTTAAAATCATTTTAATTATATTTAAAAGTTCTGAAATCTACACTTGTGGTTCAAATTTTACATGTACTTTATAGCAGTAAACTGTAAACATCTTGTGAAATATCTTATTCGGGTCAGTTCTAAATGGAAGTTAACATACATTTTATATGATCCCTCTCATAGATTTTGTATACTGTAAAGCAGTGGTGCCCAATCCTGCAAAAGTTCAGCTCAACTCTAATCAAATACACCTGAAGCAGCTAATTAAGGTCTTCAGGATTGCTTGAAAACTAAAAGCAGGTGTGTTTGATTAGAGTTGGAGCTGAACTTTTACAGAACAATCAATATCCAGGAGCAGGATTGGTGGCACCACGCTTTACAATATATAAAAATGTGTGCGAGGATAATATAAAATGTATGTTATTTTATTTTAGAACTAACCTAAAGATATTTACAAAAGAACTGTGGAATTAATAATAATAATAAAGCGCTTAAGAACTGCTCATGAGTCCCTTTTCAATAATGATTTTGAGAAATGTTATCACACTGAGGAACTCGTACACATTTTAGTTTGAGAATCCACTTCAGACATTCAACTAACTAAAAGTAACTTTCTAACTACATGTCACATGTCAACTATTTCTCATTAATTAACAATTGCATGCAGCTCTCAGGGAAGACTATTATAGGTGTAGGGTTAACTGATCTACACTTAATAACCATTGGTTAACTATTTATCGTAATGCTTTTTCCTCAGTTGGTCAGAAAAAAGCATGGCAGACTTGTTACTTACTTTCTTAAATTCTTATTCGGGGCATATATTCTAAGACACAGAGTAGAATTTGAGTGAGAGCTGCACTGAAACAGCAGTCAAACCCGTGACTTTGTACTAGATTTATGTGCTCTGACGTTGCATAGGCTGTGAAACAACAACGGCAGCCCCTGCGGATGCAGTGTTTATATTTATGCAGTGTTAAAATAAAAGGTATACTAGCTTCTCTTGCCTTATGTGCCGTGTCCCTCAAATAAGCAAGGAGTGAGCACTTTTGGCGATTGAAATGATCTTAAATGAGCATAAGCCCCGTATGGTCAGCCATGCTGGTTTGTTTACATCTAGCTACCACAATTCATTGAACTCGGGCAGTTTGGTGTAACTTGCCTGGAACGCTACAAAGTCACGAGTCGTGGTTTGAAGCCGTGACTTCCAGGTTCAAAAACCTGCCTGGAACATAGGCATGAGTATTTACTCTGGTACTACACTCCTCGCTCTGGAGCCATGCCTCCACACAACCCACGCAATAAAAATAATTTCACAAAGAACTTACGGATTGCAGCACTGAGTACAGCTTACTAGTACTCTGATGACTGCTGGTTAACATGTATTTGCAAAGTTACTGTTGGTAGAATGTCTAAAGTGGACTATCGAAATGTCATGTTCATGTTCATGATTTCTGTTGGTGTGATGCAACCTGTCCAAATTAGTTCAAAATAATGTCAAATTTGATTGGATGTCAACATCAAATAAGCGGGTATCACCTTCTCTCCTCATTTTAAAGTTGAGTATCAATTCATGTTTTTTTTTTAAGATTGTTAGTTAAGTTGCGTTTCATTATTTGCATTTAGCACTATTTTTATGCGAACCTGTCAGAAGAGACCTGCAACCCTTTGGGGTTGCAACCAACCAGTTACTGATCTATAAAATTCTTAATTTAAATCACTGATTTACTCATAATTCTAAGAGGTGACACAGTGGGTAGCGCTGTAAGAAGGTTTTTGATTTGAGTCTCACCTAGGAGGCTTTTCTGTGGGGTTCTTCTAGCTGTTCTGGTTTACCTCACAATCCAAATACTTGCGGGGCAGGAAACTGGAAACACTAAAATGCCTGTAGGGGTGAGTACATGTTTTAGCCCGGTGATGGACTGGCCATCTGTTCAGAGTGTTTCCCCCTCAGGGACAGGCTGCAAGCTCCCTTTGACCCTAGCAGTTTGCAAAATGGGTAGAAATGCAAACATCATTGGCTCTAAACAGCAAACATCAGGTGTCTTTGGAATTGGTTTTAATAACTCTGTTTGTTATCACACACAACAGAAACCTGTCATCCGGTCAGACCTCCTCTATAATTGCTTTGCACGAGGCAAAACACTCTTTTCTGTGAGTCTGTGGGTTGTGCAGCAGGTAGAATAGATCAATGCTGTCAGAGCAGTTGTCCAGAGGGACTGCTGACACTGTCAGATTTACTGCCTGCAGGGCTGCCCATTGACTGCAGACATTTCTGCACACACAAACTCATTCCTTCCAGGAAAGATGTGCCTCACACACACATACTGAGACTACAGAACAGGTACGATCTGGTCCAGTTGGGGCATGTTCTCAGGTCATTATTCCTGAACAAGCTGTGTCTTGAGATTCAGACAAAACTTCGCCGCTACACAAACACTCGTGAAATATGTGTTTGGTTATGCTTTTTAGGTTTCAACAGCAGAACATCTTTAGTTAAATGGCTGCGGGTTAATTAGTAAAGATTGAAATGTTGATTGATTGATGTTAGATTCCAGAGGAACAGCCACGGACTTATGCAAGGGCTCTCCGGTGGTTGGTGTTTTTGCTTTTCTAAGGCAACAAAATGAATCATAATCTTTCATCATTTTCTATATACCGCTTAAAGGACAATCCAGTTATTTAGACTTGATTTATATAATGATTTATGGTTCATATCTTGTATTTATAATCGAAAGGATGTCATGTCATTTGGTTCCCCAGTAGAGCAGAAACACATAAAAGTAAATTCACATTTTAAGTGCACCTTTCAGTGGTTATAAAATGTACTGCAAATCACAATGAATCAATGTGACTGCTAAACTCATATTCTTCCATATTATATACTATACAGATGATTTTAATACAAGACAAGCTGTCTGAAGTTCTCATCTAAAGTATATCTAGTTTAGTGTTATTCACTGGCAGCAGTAAACCTCGGGCCAACTAACAGAATATTAATGTGATTTTATATTTCCAAACATTTCAGACAGACAGGCTAAATCACAGCTAATTGTTCTTTCTAGAAATACAGAGTCAAAAACACAACCCTCTGTCAATTTGCATTTAATGGTTCTAATGTTATTTAATCAAGCTGTTTAATTCAATAAAGGGCTTCACAGGTTTGGAGATGAGAAGGTGCTTTTAATTGTGTGTATGCAGAATATTAATATAAATATGATTTTTGATGCTGGTGTTGTTTGGTTTATTGGAGGAACTTGAGTCACACAATTTTATTAAACAGTGACTGTGAGAGCAGCGTCAGGAAGATATAGTTATTTGAATAGTCAAGAAGCCTAGCATCTGTTTTAGATCTTATTATGACCTACAAAATTTACTGATGTGGAAGGAAAATTTATTTTATGTTTTGCATCCTTCAACCAACTTATTTTTTGGTGCTGTGGTAGTGACATAGAAAAATTACATTTTACCTCCAAATATTTCCCGTTGTTGATTTATATGCCTTCCACAGCAATGATGTAGTCTAACAAAACATGACAGTCATTTTTTGATTGACAGTCAAAGGCAGGCCGCTTCTTGCCTGTCCCTGATGTTTCTTCTGAGAATGCTTTGATCAGCTCCTATAAAAACGCATTATTATGCAAGTCATTGCGCATGGCCAGAGGCCACAATGTTATCGCAAATCATCTGTAGCTCCTTCACAGACTTCAACTTGACCAACAATAGCAGCAGGGCTTTTATGTTTGCATGTAAAACAGAGAAGAGAACAATGTCAAAGCTATTAAAAAACATCCCATGTACTTCTTTATGCGGCACTCATGCATCTAGCATTCTTTATTTTTATTTTCTTCTTTATTTTTTGACCTTGTAATTTTAAATTAAAATGGCATCACTCAAACATATCTGCTTCCATTCAAACAACAAATGACTTTCACCAAGTCACACCTAACGTTTTTTTTTTTTTAATCCATTTCACACAAAAAGAGCAATATCTATAATTACTTCTGTTACATTGTGGCTTTAAAGCAGCAAGATTATATAGTGTATATGAAGACTTTACTGAGTCAACAGTGAATCAATATGCTATAAAGAAATGTGTTCAAAAAAATGGCCATCTTTTGATGAACCTCTTTTTTTTTTACAATACAAGAAAAATCAAGCCCACGAATCCTAAAACAGTTCAAGTGAAAGTTGGGTAATGGCTTGTTTTAAATAGGAATTTGAAGACAAGCCAATTGAATATGCAAACATTGGAGTATTTCTCATTAACTCTGAATTACAAGTTAATTAAATTACTTATGATGATCCCATTTATCAAGAGTAAGCCAGAAATTATGAGGACGGTGATGGTCTCAGTATGTAAAATAGACCAGCTCAAATATTTGACTAAACACAATGAAAAACTAAAAAACTTGGCCTATATTTAAATATGTAATAGATATATTTATTGTTCTAAAATATATTTTTTCCTTGAGACTTCTTAATAAAGCTACATTCAGATCACAGAATGGTTATATAACAGTTACAGTCAAATTCTGTTTCTATGGATGCTAAGATGGCATAATTTAGTTGCCCTACCAAAAACCGGTCACTTAAAGCCAAACAGCAGCCACCATAATAATAAGTTTTGCTCAGTACTGAGCTCTCATCCACAACATTAAACCGCAATGCTGCATGTGAAAACACTTGATGTGACGCGTTTACAGATCCCAGCTCATTATGTGGCACAATAATCAATTGTGATTTAAGTGTTTACATTCGCATTGACTCTATTGTTGACGCTGGAAATGAAAGCGGCCTTTACAATGACCAGCACTTTTGATGAACAGAGTTGATTAAGCGCATAGCTGAGGTTCTTGGTGACTGCGCTTCAAAAACAATTTAACAAAAGAAAATGAAATATCATTACCGTGCCAGATCATTTTGTTCACTGGCCCACGGTCACACAGCATTGTCTAAAAAGTTATTTGAGCATCTCTGCAATAAAGTGCTTTTCTAAAGCTGGATGAATATCTGTGTACTGGTTGATTTTAATCTCTAACAGTGTGTACCTGATATATTTTTCCTGTCTCACATTTTTGTGTTCTAGAAGTGTTATTGAAGTTAAAGGCTCGGCCATTGAGTAGCATTGATCTGAGGAGAGGCCAAGTGTATTCTAGGGAAATCTGTAGAGTTTACCAGCATTAAACAGTTAGTCAGTTTCATAAAGAGCTTTTCTGTCCTGAGATCCACCTCCCGTGGTGTTACTCGAGGATTCCTGCAATGCAACTGTAATATTAAAATGTAGTTTTAAGCTTGTTTTAAGTGAAGCAGCAGTGTATCTACAATAAACCTACAGCCTCTTCACACACAAAAAGTGATTTCTGGGTTGAAGTATTTCCTCATCAGCTATGTTATTATTAAATCAAACTTGATTGTCACCACGTCTTATTTAGATACTTGAAGAGGGAGATCAAACTAACATCCAAATACTAATCCATGCAATGCAAAAGAAGGTTTAACTTATTATTAAATCATCCGTTTTTTGTAGATTCACAGTTTAACAAAATGTTGAATATAAATATGTGTTGCTTGAAATATGCACAGTGGAGAGGTCAAGAAGAAGACTTCTCCACAACGGTGAGACATATCATTAGCTTTAATGGTCTCGTTCTTTCACTGTATCTGGGAATTTGAAGTGATTTAGACATTCTGGCAAAACGTGATAACACTAATTTCCTTAATTATTTCAAAACCAGTTCCAGTAACTCCTGAAATACGCTCTTTGGGTTTATTTCCGTTTATCACCACCAGCTTATCACGCCAAAATAATTGACATTTGTCTAGTTTTTGGTAACATTCTAATGAAAGAACATAAAAGGGCAATGTATTGATCGCTGGTCAAAGAGAGCAGGCATATTGTATTAAATCAGGAAAGAATAACACTATAAAGGTCATAAAATGTGGAATCTGTTTATTTCCTGAACAATAAGCAAATAATGGCACAGAGCATACCTCTCACTCTACTGATTGATATGCATATACATATTTGCTCTTTTGTATTCTCAGATATGTCTGTCTTGGCCTTAATATAATAATTTTTGGATGGTTTGGAGGCTGGGGGCGTGGAGAGTTAAAATATCAATTCTTTTCTATGAATTTTTCCTTGTTATCCTCCGTGTCTTTTTTTTTTTTTCAATAAAATCAGTTTTTTTCAAGAATTAAACATGCTATTTTTGCTAGAGGACCAATATGTAAATGAACACTGTTATGATTGCTGTCTAGCATGGTTCACACTCTCTTATCAGTCGCTGAATACTAAATAGGTGGTTGAAATTGTGTACATGTAGGCAGCCATAACAGGAAACAAGATGTATTCTACACTCACTATGATATACAACCATAGCAGCATTTGTGTGCTTAGCTGAAGTTCTCATTCTAAGTAGTACAATATCTCCACAAACCTCTGAATAACATACAGGAGAAATAAACAGAGCTTGTACATTTTATATGGGCACAATAGCTGGAAGTGGATCTGCCTGCTGCATGGCTGACTATAATCATTTGGCATGCTCTGTAAAAAGACGGAGCAGTGGAAGAGGCATGAGCTTCCTTTCCTCTTGGGTGAGCGACGCATCCGTGCCAGTGTAATAACAGAAGCTGTCATGGTAGGCAACATGCTGCAGATCTGTTAGATGGAGGGGTGTAATTACTTGGTGAGTCTGGCCTGCTGCTATTTGTGATAATTGCTTGTATATGCAGCCTCCTCCTCTATAAACCATCTCTGCTCAACTGGTCTGCAGAAGCGAGCATGTATTATGAAAAGTGTAATGTAGTGGTGACCTTTCGGGGCTCGTAACATGCAGTTGTGACTTGATGTTTATCAAATAGATCCACATCTGAGCAGATGTGGTGAGCAAAATGACTGAACAACGCTCAAACAATTGTGTTGGCAAATGGGATTGGTAATACACAGGTGTGAAATAGACAGCTGGACCGGTGTAGTCTCATTACAGAACTAATTAAACTTGCGATCCTGGGTTGTTGTTGTTTTTTTTGTACGCCTACACTGGAACCACAGTAGTATGTCTCCCAAACAAGTGAATATGATTAGTCTGTTTTTATAAATGATATAAAAACCAACATCAGTCAGACTCAAAAAATGAAACTTGTTAGTTGGTTCTATTTAGTCAATGTACAGCACAATCCAAGTAGACTCAAATGATTGACTATTATTGAATTGCTTCTTTTCAATCAATCGTAAACTTTGGAATAAATGGGCTGGTTCTTTTCAGTAATCTTTTATGTAACCAGGGTAGTCTTAAGTGGTAGTCTCAGAGCAGACACTGAACAGCTAGGTCTATATGAACCAATTATCTGTAGTGAAACAAAAAGACATTATTCTAAATGCTATTTTTGCTGAATCAAGCGCATACCGCTAACAATAACTATATCTATTAGTTAAGTTTCGATTATTTGTTCATTTGACAACATGTAGTTAACAATGCTCATTATGGAGTTTTATCAGTAGTCTTTTATAACATTTTATGAATTATCACATTTTGTATTTGTTTAGTATTGCAGACTAATATTTAATACAGCCAATTAATAGCCTGGGTAAAGGCCCATTGCTAATTTTATTTATAGCACCAGAAAAATACACATTTTGCAACATCTAGTTTAAATTAATTTCAGATAAAACTTCGGCAAAAGTCGTTTATGTATGATGCATTATAAGTGTAGTTTTAATTATGCTTAAATAATGCCTTAAAATGCATTGTACAATTTCATGAATAATTGTTACCAGTTAATAGATTATGACACTTATCTGGATTCATTCGTTACACTACGCACTTTAAAATTAGTTATAATTATTTACAAGATTTAATAACTTTATAATGCAAGTTATACACAAAGGCTTTAAAGTGTTATTGTATTGTGATTTGTTGAAATCGTTTAACAGTAAAATCATATTTCTTTTATAAAATATTGGTTTTTATACAAGTATATTCATTTTACTTGATTCACCT